>NW_010133113.1:0-36256 GCF_000699245.1 Pterocles gutturalis | reverse complement strand
AGAGTGTCTACTGCACCTAATTAAGAAATGCTGTTTCTGGTATTCCTTAAACAGAGATTATGCATAATTCATGGAAACAGCTGTTATTGGACTCAAGTCTGCTTCTCCAGTAGTGTGATGTATTCAGGGTAGTGCTTATTTTCTGTGCACTAAACATAATTTTAACAGTAGTACATCTATATAATTCTGAGTTCACTAGGGGTATATCATGACTAGGATTTGGTCCAGTCATCATAATGCTTCATAGGCAAAAAAATCAGAGTCATTTGCACTCCAGAGGGCTGTCCCTATGTAAATGAGCTCTGGGCATCAAGATGGCTTTCTCTCTTCCACAAAATTGTTCTGTAGCATTTGGATTTGATCAGCTTCCCTCTTTTCTGACAAAATAGTTATTGTCAAAACTTTTGGAGTTTCCTGTGAATTATCAGTGTACAATGCCACGTAAGTCCTTTCCACTAGGTCGATAGCAACAACCTCTCAACATTGCAAATTTTTTTCTTGCACTGTCTACATGTGACATAGATCTTGTTTTTCAGTGATGGTATATGAAGCTGATCACAAAACATCAGGCTATTCCTAGTATACCAGAAGTCATTAGTAAGTGTTTCCCACCATTTCCCAAGCAGAAATACTAGTAATGATAACAATGCTCATAACTAGGTAAAAAATAAGACGATACAGTCAGGTATGCTTTTGCTTCCCATCCAGAGATGACAACACTGTCTCATTCATCCAGTTCCATGCAACAGACTTTATTCCATGTTGGCCCCCATATGAATACATTCATGGTTTTTTTGTGGAAATACATTCAAAATCAGTGGAAAATACATTGTACCTGGGAAACAAGATGATAAAAAGATATCCAGGTGCAATTACAGAAGGCATAACAATGAGAACTACTTTATATGCATATAGGTTAGATCACAATAATAATTCTAAATTGTTTTAGATCATGTTATTTTATTCTTTTTCTTTTGTCTCATTCCAACAGTGATGTTTTAACTGGGGCTAGAAAAGAGTGTTAATTCCCAGAAATCTTTTGAGCCAAGTCTGATACTTTTTCTAGCCATCTGTGTTTTCCAAATGTAGTTCATGTTATTACTATGAAATGTTCAGTGGTAAAGAGCAGGACACCAGCTGCTGAAGCTTTGAGATCCCCAAACAGAAACTGTAGGCTTATTACAGTGAACTATAAAGACACATGCAATAATTATTGAATCATAGACTCAGGGAATGGTTAGGGTTGGAAGGGATCTTAAAGATCATCAAGTTCCAACCCCCCTGCCATGGGCAGGGATACCCTCCACTAGACCAGGCTGCTCAAAGCCTCATCCAGCCTGGCCTTGAACACCTCCAGGGATGGGGCAACCACAACTTCCCTGGGCAACCTGTTCCAGTGCCTCAGTGCCCCCACAGGAAAAAAAATATTTGTAATAACTAATCTAAATCTACCCTCTTTCATCTTAAAACCATTATCCCTCATCCTGTCACTACACTCCCTGATGAAGAATGCCTCCCCATCTCTCCTGTAGCCCCCTTCAGGTACTGGAAGGCTGCTATAAGGTCTCCCTGGAGCTTTCTCTTCTCCAGGCTGAACAGCCCCAGCTCTCTCAGCCTGTCCTCATGAGAGGTGCTCCAGCTCGCTGCCCATCTTCGTGGCTCTCCTCTGGACTCGATCCAACAGGTCCATGTCTTTTTTATTTCTCGGCCTCAGAGCTGGATGCAGTACTCCAGGTGGGGTCTCACGAGAGAAGAGTAGAGGAGGAGAATCACCTCCCTCCACCTGCTGGACATGCTTTTGATGCAGCCCAGGACATGGCTGGCTTTCTGGGTTGCAAGAGCACATTGCTGGGTCATGTTAAGTCCTTCTCCTCAGGGCTTCTCTCAGTCCACTCTCTGTCCAGCCTTTATTTGTGCTTGGGATTGCCCTGACCCACGTGCAGGACATTGAACTTGGCTTTGTTGAACTTTATGTAACAAGAAAAAAAAATTGTTTGGAAATGAGATTACATTTAATACATTTGGAACTACTATCTACACTAGTCTCCTGTGCCATCATTTTTTTTTAAATTGACAACACTCAGAACTCCATAAGATAATTTTTGTTTCTTGACCAGTCCTAGATTAATTCTGTCAAAACTATTTAAGTCTCAGATATACAACAAAGTTACAGCAAATTTACATTACTTTAAACCGGCTGAGGTGTAGCAACTACTATCTCTGTATTTTGAGCTTCTTGCAAGTGCCTTCACATAATTCAGCTTACTGAGTTGTGATAAACCCGATTATGTTACATCGCTGTGGGCTAAAAATATTCACATGAAAAATTATCACAGAATTCAGCTGACACAGGGTAATGTGGTAAGCTAGCTTAACCTGATCACATGTTTGAGCCTATTTTCAGGGTGAGGGAAAAAAATAAGCTCTGGTCCCTCTGGCCTTTTGTTCCCAAGTGTGCAGAGTTTGCAGATGTACGTTTATTTGTTATTTCTTATCTGGGAACAAAATCCTTTTATGCTCTAAGAAACTTGGTGCCATTTCAGCAGCCCTACATTATTTTCAGAGGGAACTTAAAAGGCCAAAGGAAAAATAGAATCCTCTCAGAAATCCAGCTGTGGGAGCATGGGAGAGTTCAGACGGGAGCAGTATATCCCATCTGAAAGATCTGAGGGATGTAAATGAGGCTATATTTTCTTCAAGTGTCCCAATATGTGCAAATAAAGCTATTTCACATTGGTGCTGGAATACTGTGATCGATTATGTGAAAGACTTGCTTAGTGTGCCAAAAGCAATCCTTTTATGAATTAGCTCTTCCAGACATAAAGTACTGGATCTACCTATACGAGTAGAAGTAAGAAATATTAAATTTTGCCGCTGCCTTTTGACTATTCATTCTTATATATACATTCTTATGGAAGAAAAAATATAGTAATACATGAATTATAATGGTATCCTTCTGTTGTGTCTTAAAAAAAAAAAAGGCAAATACTGTATTAAGATCAAATTGTTCAGAAACCCAAAGAGAACATGAAGAAAAAACAGGTAGCAAACTTAGTTATTTATACTACTTAGTATTATTTTGCAGCAATTCTGGTGATCTTTGATTTAGTTTAATCTTTTGTGTAGGAGACAGAAACTGTAATTTCTTGGTTTCTGTAGTCTGTTCTTCCCAAATCATCAGATTGTTGAGCTGGATTTAGGAATTAGCGTGAAGAGTCCTTTTCTTGTCTATCTCAGCTGTTCCCACTGGATTCTAGATAGAAAAAACAAACTGAAGGGAAGAAGGAAGGTATGGGAATAGAAATAAGATCTTTGAATCTACAGACAAGACAACTTTTAGTCATTTTTTCTCCATCCTGACAGGTGCAGTCTTCACTACCATAAGCAGAACATGTCTGTAGCAGATGGAATATAAAACATATTTGGGAAGACAAATTTGTCTTTGTGCAGTGTGACATAGACCTTACTACAGAGCCAAAAAAGAGACTCAGTTCCCCAGCAGTCTGATTTGCCACGTATCCAACCAGTTTAAGGAGCTATCTGTGAGACCTGATGTCACCACTTCCCTCTTCCCATCACTACATTATTGTAACAGTGGAGACTTGGGTCATATTTTTTAGAGCAAAGGGATAAGATATAACGGCTAGAAGCTGACACAAATTTCCACCTAAGATTCACAGGTGTTAACTTTAACTATAGTGAAAGTATGTAACTTTCTGAACATATTGTTTCATTCTGAACAAGCAGTATCAACTTTGCGCAAAGGAAGAAATGATCAGCTGATCATAAGGAGACCATAATGGCATGGCAGCTCTAAAATACAGCCTAAGTTCTCATAAATATTTTTGCTGGTTCACTTATATGCAGATGCTTTTTGTCTGAAAGATGTCCAGAGAATATTTGTTTTGGGCACTAACTATTCAGTTTCTCTAACTTGGAAAGATGTTTCCCATGTTAGGCTTTGTTCTTTTCAAGGAGCATAACCGTCCTTTTAGATGGACAACCTGCCACTAGCTGCAAAGTTGTCTTCAATCAGTAGAAGACAGAGAAAAATCCAAGTTCTAAATTTAAAAAAAAATTCTATACTGAAATCAGCCAAAATAACAGTAGACAAATATTATGTTGAAATTCTGTTATGGGTATGCTAAAACCATTAATCATTGTTCCTCTCTCTTGACCTCTGCTTGATTCCAAACCATAAACAAAATAAGTTATCATCAAGAACACAGAACTTGAGATCCAACTTACTCATCACTTGTATACACGCTTAAAGTTTCTTACTTTGTTCCATGAACACGGGCCGTGATATTTGTAAATATAGTTAGACATCATCTGAGTTCAAATGCTAAATATGTGGTTTTTTTCTCTTCTCTTAATTCTAAAAATCCTGAACGTTGTTTTTTGTTGTTGTTTGGGGTTTTTTTCAATTTTTTTTTAATTTATTTTTTTTTTTTATTTACAGCCTCCTCTACCAAGACAACTTATGTCAGTTACAGCAATCAGCCAAACTGAGCAGGGATGAAATTCACTGGAAGACCTGCAGGATGGGATCTTGCAAACAAAGACTTTACCATCACCAGAATTCAGTCTTGGAAATATCAGTAGACTACATTCAAATCAATAGTCAGTCTTGTAAAGGACAAGGATTAAACAAGAGGCAAAAAGCAAAAAGAGGCAGGGGAAGGAAAAGTCAAGTTTTAAAACATAGAGACAGAGTGTCAAGCTTCTGAACTGTTCACCCACAAAAGGAAGTAAATCACAAAAGGAAAACAAATGTTAGCTTGTGAAAAAAAATGCTGTTGAAATAAATCATGTCTGATGTTATATTTGTAAGTACTTTTTTGTGATTGTGACAATTTCCTTTCCTGTCCTACATTGTTCAACTCTTAAAAGAAGATGAATTTGTTTCTTGTGATGGCTGACTGAATTAAGTCCTGGGTTATGCTAAAACAAATGCAATGGTCAACGCATGCTACTTTTTATACAAAATAATTTATTTATAATAATAAAGGAATGTTTTGCAAATGTTGAGACTTGTTTTGTTGCAGTTTTAAGGAAAATAAGTCCTTACACTGTTGTCTATTGTTTGTTTAGAATGTGCAGTAAAGGTGGGTGTACAAATAAAATAATAATCATGGCATCAGAAGAATGCGGTGTAAACTCTAAGCATGTGTGTGTGTGTGTATGTGTGCACATGTGTGTGTATGTATGTATGTGCATGCTTGCATGCGTGTGTGTGTGTACTCTGCAGCGTGTTATTTGTTCAAAGCTTTGTGACTATATTTTCTAATGGAAGGATTTTTTCCCCCTTCTCACCCTCAAAGTAAGTGCATTTTATATGTTTGTAAAGTGAAAGAGTCCTGATGGTAATTATTTTGTATGATTGTATTATATTTTTAAACCTCCACTAATAATTTTGTTCCTTTTCATTTCTGGAACTTAACTTTGTAAGACTTTATGACAGCTAGACTGGATTAAGCTGAAAGTCTATTCAGCCTACTATCCTGTCTCTGACAGGAGAATGTAGCAGATGCTTATCTCAATAAAGGTGACTTTGAAATAACAGGAGAGAAATCAATGGAGAATTTGGAAAGCAGTAACCTGGTGGATGTATGTACTGTTGCCTTATTAACACTTAAAAATCAAAGAAATACATGTCCATCTACAACTTTCACATCTTCTAACTCCCATGTCAAATGATTGTTCCTGTGTTAGAAATGATTATGCAAAGAGAAAGAGAAACTCTCATAGATACCTATCATGTTAATAAACCCCTCCAAAGAAGTTTAAAAAAGACAGATAGGGACTTTCTAGTTTGTTACTGTACCTGAGATGTTCTTTAAGACTTTCTCACTCCATACACTACTTACCATTTGTCAAGCCAGTGGGTATTCACAAACTGTTGGTTATTAAATGTTATTTCTCCTGAATTAGCCTGGACTGCTCCTTGTGCTTTTTTCCTCAAAGGAGCTGTATTTTATAACGTATCTTAAAGAAGCTGTGGTGAGTCCTAAATTACGTGAATGAAATTAATTATCTGAAACTAATCTCTTTCTGTTACAATGTCAACATTTAAGCTCCAGCACAGTCAGCAAACTGAATGACAGTGAATTTCTGTTTTCAAAATATTTGGCAAAACGTGGTTAATTCTTCCCAGCATTTAAATGCCTGAATTTTCAACCAATGATTACTTTCGTCTTGTGTGGTAGTGTGTGTTTGGTATGTGTGATATATTGTATGAAAATTTATTTTTTTACTATGCCACAAGCACATCAATCCCAAACCTATAAGCTAATATATACTTAATTTTCGGCATATGAGTAACGCAGGTAATGCAAAGAGATCTGAAAAAAAAAATCATAAAAACATTTTTAGTTGTGTTTGGTTGTCTGATATCTCATCAAGTTGAAGTTTTTTGTGAAAATTGATTGACTAGGTCAATGTTTTAACACGACAGCCTTCGATGTCTAGGACAGATTTCCTAAGAGAGAAACTTGTTTTATCTGAAAATTAATGTTTTGGCACAGTTTCTTTGCAAGAAACCTTTGAAAAATTTAGTTTTAAATCCACAACAAAAAATATTTCACATAGTTTGTCTGTAATATCTATACATAACTATATGCATTTGAAAAAGCAGTACGTAGGGATTGTCTTTAAAACACATTTCATATACACATAAACCTTTTATATGCACAGAAAGGTTTGTATATGGTGTATTAATATCTTCCAGTTTCACAGTAGTCCAAAAAAAGTCTTATTCTGAACAGATTTACTGAGACCAGTATACCCTTTTTTTATTTGAACAGTGGGGTAAAAATGTAATGCAAATTCTTCTGTGCATTTTCTATGTCATTCTGTCTGAAATATGGAGTATATTAAGCCTACGAGTCTCACTGATATTAATGTAACTCATCAGATAAATGAGCACACAGTATGAATTATGGAATGAACTGGGCCTTTTCAAAATACAACAGAAGTTGTCTGGAAGTTTCACTCTTATAGAGTAGTTATGTGCAGTTTATACGTTTGCATAGAATGGTGCATATCTGTTTCCTGCAACTGCAATCAAAAGCACATTCTTCTCTCGTATCCCTCTAGAGCTATGGAAGAACAATGCATCTTATTATTGAATGAAATGTTAGCTTTGTTCTTTTCAGCTTAGGGGACTTTTTCCAGTACAGACAGAAGCAGTTCCAAAGATTTTTTTTAGCAACCTGATTTGTGAGTTTTGCTTCCAAGACTGTGTCTTCAGGTGACTTTAAGTCCCATTTGTGCAATAGACTGTACATCAGGTCTACAAGTCCTAACTTCTAGGTTAGGTTACCTACATTTTCTGACCCCACTTGAGCCCTGCTTGGGAGATTATTGATTAAGAGACTGCAGTCTAGAGCCTCTAACCAAGGGTGATGTAACTTTTTCAGCATCATCAACAAACACAAACAGTTCAGATGAAGGAATTACATACTTTTCAATTATTGATTCTCATTATATTCAGTGGTCTTTTTTTTCAGCTTATTTGGGCTTTGTCTCCAGTTTAACTATTATAATAAAAAACAACCTCCTATAAAAAAAGAATTACTATAAAGAACCAGAGAATTACATAATACAGTTGAAGGAAAAATTGCTATAATTTTGCAACATGAGTATAAAAAAGGATGAACTTCAGAAGAACTGCTTACACTGTTCTTTACTTTTTATATTACAAGGTCCATTTTTATGAGATTGGGGGAATTCAGTCAGCAATAGCAAGAGAAATCCCTGCAGAGTCTGTTGTTATTGTGCCTTTGTCTACTCATACAGCTTCTGCATTTTTCTTCTCTCTCTATGAAATAGCCATCACTTAATCTTCCTATATAGAAAACTCACTGTTTGGGGGTTTTTTAGTTTTTTTTTTTTTTAACAATCTCTGTTTCTACCTTGTTCTGCACTTTATGTTATAGCTTTACATTCATGAAGCTACAGTTAAACCGTTATCAGTGTTTCCATTATGACTTACATTATCTAATATACACAAAGATTCTACAGGTTGAAACTTGGCATATACTGTCTTTGTGTATATGCAAAAGAATGTAAATGGAAAAATAGAATTATTTAGGTAAGTTAAAATGAAAAGCTTACAAACAAAGTCTCAAAGAAGATGTAATCAGAAGGTGGTAACAATTTAAAAACTGATTTGGCCAACGATCATAATACAGCATGTTCTAGTTGTACAATAGAATTAGAAAAATTATAGGAAAGACTCATGCAAAAATATAAATGTTCAGTATCCATTTTCACATACCTTGTCACTCTCTTCCCTTCAAAGTATATTTTAAGGGCCTATGTCCCTCATGTAAAAACCGTTCAAGTTAATGAAGGGCTTCCCTCTAATTTAGCAAATTGGAGATCAAACATCAGACGATTTATCATTAGATTAAACTATAGTTTTTTTAAACTATTAGCTTTCAGTAAATGGCTGTCACTGAAAGCTATATCACATATATATCGAATTTTAACTATATTTTAATTGATAATTATAACCCTTAAAATGCTTTATGCGTACAAGTAACTCATGTATAAATCACTCGTGTTGATAACAAAATCTGTACAAATTAGGTTTTATGAATTAAATGGTGTTATGGCACTGCTAAGCTAGATCTTCTGTTGGCCTGACTTTGAGATACAGAGCACTCTTAAATCATCTAGTTTTCACTGGTCTCTGAAACTGCACAGCAACTAGAGCTATAGAGGACCGTTTTAACCTGACCTAAAATAAATTATTGTTCAGGGGAAAAGAACCAAATAGTGAAATCATCAGAGGAGTATAGACTACAATAGATAACTGTCTGTTAGGACTGACTGAAGTAGAACACCGTGGTATATTTAAGGAGCTAGATCTCAGAGCTTTCCATTTATAAACAAGGAATGGATGAAGGTCTTGAACTGACCTGCTACCTTAGTTTTGCAAGCTCTCATTGCCTGACTTCACCAATGTGAGCAGCTCACTGTAGAAACATTAAAATGTATACAGGTCAAAGCCTGGGCTGCTGCCTCTAGCTTGCAGACAGGTGACAGGGTGAGAAGCCCTGTCACCCAACATATAAATCTAGTGCATACTAGTTTTAGTGTACTTTGGCAAGATTTGCTCTCTCCTATCAACCATACCCTTCCACAGACCCCAAAGATTTACTGTATATATACTTCAATGTCAAGTGAAGTTCACAGAAGTGTTTTAGTAGAATTACCCAGTCAGAACCAACCAGAGGGACTGGATGATTCCATTTATTGCTAGTCCAGACTGTAACCTGAAAATACCCAATGACTTACAAATCACATGGGGAATAAACAATGTCAAAATACATTCCAATCTGATTTTTACCCAGAAGAAACCATCATTGTTATGAATGAGGTCCCAGTGGCAAGACCAAAAGATTTGTGCCAAAAGCACAGTGCCTGAAATATTACACTAATGAAAGCCTGCAAGGTATGGCTTATGCATGTCAGTGACACGGTGTCTGAAAATGTGATTATCCAAGTTTTGTTGAACAATGGAATTGTCTCAAGTATTTTGAGTCCACTCAGACTTCACAGTAATTCAGTAGCTGAGGCCTTGAAGTTTAATAAATAAACTTTTGTGTAGGCACAATAACATTTTTTTAATCTAAAATTATAAAAAAATCTTTGTTGTACAAGCTTAGGGTTTAGATCCAGTCAGGGAGAAGCAGATTACAGTTTTGAAATTGCTGTTACTGGTCCTTTTTGCATGAGTATGCTGAAGCAACTGCATCGGTACACACAAATTTGTTTTACTGAGATCAGGAACAAGTCCTTAATGTTGTTTTGTGACTGCAGGATAGATACAATGAAATCTGAATGACTCTATGTATCAGGTCAATGAACCAGAAATTAAACTAAATTTATAGACAATGCTTAAAATGTTCTTTAGAAAGAGTAATGAGCCACTTTGTCAAAAATCCTCTTTTCAAGAAATGCCTAAATAGCAATTTGCACAGCAGGGTTTTTAACTAATAGTACTAGCTCTCTTCCAATGAATAGATAATTTTTATTACTAAACAAAAAAAAAAAAAAAGGAAGAATTCCTAATAGATCCCGTTTGTAAATGTATTATATTGGAATGCAGCTCACTCATTTGTGCATCTACTTAAAGGCAGAACGTGAAAGCAGAAGACATAGCATGATGGATGGATAAAGAGAAAATGTCTCTCTTGCAGCACTCTTTTGTAATACTTTGGTCTGAAAATATACAAGAATGATCCAGCTATTTCACCATCACATCAGCCATTAAATAAAATGGTATCACTACACTTTCAAATAGCTTAAGTGTCACATGGTGTAATTAAGAAACTACATATGCATCTACATATTCTGGTTAAATTCTAAAGAGAAAAATTCAGTGACAGAAGAGGTAAGCATTACTTTTCCCAGATTCAGTGGTATCTGATCTAGGGGGGCACCTTTAGCACTTGTGGTACTGCAACTGTTTGCATCCAGAAAACACCATTTAATATTTTACTTGCATATTTCATTTGCTGTGGATGATTACCTTCTGCCATCTAATTGTGAAATGGTCTTTTCTCGGGAAGAAGTCTTTTCTTTCTGACTTTGTCCTGAAATTTTGGTAGCTAATAGGAGAACAAAGTATATATGTCACTAATCCTTATTATGTTTCCTTGGAAAGTAAATGATTGTGATTAATGGGATATAGCAAATAGAATTAATAGCTCAGACATGTGGACTGCACACCACACTTTTGAATATATGTAAGTCATACTGTCTCCTTCAGCTTCTTACTTGGCTTACATTTATCAGTAAAATCATGAGAACTGCAAAACATATTTGGTGGAAATAACCTGTTGCATTTATGCAATGAAACAAGTTGGCTGGTGTGAAAGACATACAAAGCTGGAAGAATTTTGGTTATGATCACTTAAAGGAAATTGGAAGTCGCAATAATGATTCTATGAAAAAAAAATGTCAGGAAATGAACTGCAAACTAAGAGTGTGTTAAACTTGTGTCAGTAATAGTCTTACAAAGATTTTCAAAGTTTGTCTATGAAAGGTCACTGTAGAAGTCCTTGTAAATTTCGTGAATGTTGATATCGCTATAAATTCTTCCATCACATTCTAACACCAAACTAATGGAGAGCAATATTTTTTCATGTTTGGCCTTAGATTATGACAGCAGGTGGTTAGCTCCCAGGAACTTACTATTTTCAATGGTACAGCAGCGGGGAAGAGAAGAGAAAACAGCAGTGTGCCCCAGAGCTAAAACTGTGTTAAAAGTGCAGTAAGATGAACAATAACCTGAACAGCAAACAAAGCTTTTGTTTGTAATACACAAATGACTTGTGTCTCAGTAGAAGTAGAGCAATATAACATGCAGTGAATTATGGACATGAAAGAAAAAAAAAGAGCAGTGACAGAACCACAGTACCTAAAAATCTACCAGAAGCAGAAGAAAAATACTGGAAAGTTCCACTGTCAAAGAACTGTGTTAATGCCAAAGAGCCCATGCTAATCTCTGTCAAGGGCACACACCATCCCCAGAATGTGTGTTAATCTTACGTACTCCACAGAACTGCACCAAGCAAACACAGAAAAGTAATTGATGGGCGCCATCAGAGCTAATGTTGGATGAGGTAGCAAATAAAAACATAGACTCATTTTTCTTTGAAATTCAAGAAAATATTATGATGAATTCTGCAAAGACCTAGAAATACAAATATTTTAACATTTTATTCTCAAGGTGTAGGCTGGGATCACAGATATGTAACATCTTTTAATATAACACCTGTCTTTCTGCAAATGAATTATCTCATTCTCTTTTATCAATGACTAATTCAGTGCTTGAATTCAGAGAATCTCTTGAGCCTTCCTGTCCCATCATATCCTAGTCTGAGAGGGAACTGGAAATTGTTTTCCAAAATAAAAAGAAAGTTTCCCTGTAAAATTGAAATTTTCTCACTTAAAATTGTTAATTCTGTGGGACATGCTTTATTTAGCAAAAAATTAAGTTTTCAGCTCACTAGTATATTAAACATATTCAACTGAGTATGTCTGTTAACTTTAATTGCTAACTGTTAAAAGATATTGGTTTTTTTTATCTTTGTTGGTCAGATGTGAAAGAAACACACACCTAGAAACACACGTAATGGCCCACATAAGCATTACAAAATGTCCTGTTCCACAGTGTCATCTAATATCTACAGCACTGCAAGTGCACTAACTTCATCCTGATCCCAAAGGAAGTAAAACATAAATTCCATTTCCAGAATCAGCTCCTGTTTCATGCAGATGTGCCTTGGAGGCTCTTTGAACAAGAGATAAGCCAAAGTTCAGTGTTTTCCTGCAAAATTTTTCTTCAAGATTGATGTGGTGAAAACTTGCTATATACGCAATGCTATTTTCAAAGCCTTTTTAGCTTCCTGTTTACCTGACACAGCATATACTCTGTTTCTGGGAGCCTACTCTACTTCCTCAGCTACAGTGTCTTTATTGTCTTTGAGAACATTGACTGTCAATATTAAGTAAGCATGACCTTTCAGAAAATAGAGTAGTTTTTTTTCTTTTACACATTTTCTTTTTCCTAGTCTTGCTAGAGAGTTGATGAACATTCCAATAGATATGTTTTAATTTATGACTGATCACCATCTTTCTTCATTATGGTTCTCTTGTACTCTCTTTAGCTTTTACCCAAGTACTGGCTTTGGTATCATGGAAGGAAACGTATCAATGGAGTAAATTCATGGCAACTACAGTCAAATATGAGGAATAACAGGGTGAAAAGTGCTTAATGAAGGTGAAAAACCCCAGAAAACATTCCTGATTAAAGAGATGACTGATTTCTTTCTTCTGAGGAACTGAAGAATGGTATCTGAACACAGTTTCCACAGGCTGCTGCTGGAAGTCTGACTCAGTGGCTTAGTGTTTTCTTCAAAAATCTCAATAACTGGATTAACCTTTGAATGCTACCTATATTATTTTTTTAATATATAAAATTTTAATCAAATCTCAAAATGATAAAGCAAGAGAGAGTGCACAGGTGAAAATGAATGTTGGAGATGCATATGATATATTGAATTGCCAAACTTTTGGGGACTTTCCTGTTGCAAGAATATGAAATCTTCATCGGAGATAAACCTATCCATGCTTCCATTTATCTGTCTATGTCTTTGCATATCTCACATATTGCCAACTGTAAAGAGTAAACCTCAATATTTTTTGCCTGCTGTGTTTGTGTTCTTACTGTGTGCATAATTTAGAGAGGATACAGAATTGTAAATATGACTGTATCCATCTATTCTACCCTGGCTTCCCATAGATTTTCACCACAAGTGACAGACATTTCTAAAAATGATATGTTGTTTATTTCTTCATTTCTATAGTTCATATACTTTTCTGAAAATGCAGAAAAAGTTGCAATCATTTTGATATACACAGGTTATCATTTCTTGTGAGAGTTTTCATCTTTTATCACCGTCTCCAGTGTGACACTGAACAAGGAATGACAGAAAGATTAGTTTTATATGAAATTCAAGGTATTTTTCACTGAATGACAGCTATGAAGTACACAATTTGCAAGATAAAATAACAAAAATATGATTATTTCAAATGCCAGACTTAAGGTACTTTATAAATTACTGCCTAAAACACTGAAAGTTTAGGACAGGTGCCTTGAAAGTGTGTTCTAGAGATAGTTTCAAATTATGTTGTTTCAGAACCCATTTCTTCACTTAAGAAAAATGAACAGTTACTTCAAGAAACAGATCACATATAACACCAGAAAAGTGATAAACAACAGCAGTGACAACAACATATATATTACAGATGAAAGAAAAGAATCATTTGTTTTCTCAGAAAGTCTGATTAATTCAGTACATTTTATAGTTATATATGTATATTGCTTGGCCAAGAAAACAGAAATGAGACAGTACAGGTAATATGCTCACAAAAAGTAATCACACCATGCTTTCTGGTTGTTCTACATACAGAGCAATGATACACATACTTAAAGCCTCTAGTATTGTACTATGACTTCCTCCAGGGTATTTTTCCTTGAAAGAATCATACTCATAATCCGTCTGTAATAAGCCTCCTTAAAACACAGAATAGGATAGGATAGGATAGGATAGGATAGGATAGGATAGGATAGGATAGGATAGGATAGAATAATTTCACCTGGAAGGGAACTACAACAAACAACTAGTCCAACTGCCTGACCAATTCAGGACTAACCAGAACGTACAGAAAATTATTTAGGGTACTGTCAAAATGCCTCTTACACACCCACAGGCTTGGAACATGACCACCCCTCTAGAAAGCCTGTTCCAGTGTTTGACCACCCTCTTGGTAAAGAAATAATTCCTAATGTTAAGTCTGAACTGCCCCTGGAGCAGCTTTGTACCATTCACACACATCCTATCACTGGACACCAGGAAGAAGAGCTCAGCACCTCCCTCTCCACTTCCCCTCCTCAGGAAGCTGTAGAGAGCAATGAGGTTGCCTCTCAGCCTCCTTTTCTCCAAACTAGATAGGCCCAAAGTCCTTAGCCACTCCTCACAAGACAATTCTTCCAGCCCTTTCACCAGCTTTGTTGCCCTCCTCTGGACAAATTCAAAGACCTTCACATCCTTCCTAAATTGTGGGGCCCATAAGTGAACAGATCACTCAAGGTGAGGCTGTACAAATGCTGAATACAGTGGGACAATTACCTCTTTTGACCAGCCGGTGATGCTGTGTTTGATGCACCCCAGGATGTGGTTTGCCCCCTTGGCTGCCAGGGCACTGCTGACTCACATTGAGCTTGCTGCCGACCAGCACCCCCAGGTCCCTGTCTGCAGGGCTGCTCTCTGACCACTCCTCTCCCAGTTTGTACTTGTGCCCAGCATCACACCATCCTAGGTGCAGAATCCGGCATTTGGACTTGTTAAATTTCATCGTGCCTTGCTTCCAAGAATGAAGAGGATCAGCTGTTCATAGGCATAAGTCCTCTTTTTAATGAATCCTGTGTGTCCATCTAAGGCAAGTAATATTGTCCCAGGAAAGTGCTTGCATATTTTCTACCACTGGGTCCTATTATATACCTCTCAGTGCCAAGACACCTGACACACCTCTTGACCTATGTTTAGTGAGGTTGCACTTGAGAGCCAGGCTTTCCCTAAGCAGCACTTGTGACAGTAGAATGTTTTTTTGTGGAACTGTCTTCCACCTGGATGAACTTCCCATAGAGATGAAGTAAGGGATCAAAACAAGACCTTTTCTGGAGAGCAGAAGTGTAATGTCGGCTTTCCTGCCTGGTATGGTGGGGTTGAGCTGCCAGCTGCCAGCGCCAAAGGCCTGGTGTGCTACTGATGCAAATGAAACTCACAGCTCTGGGGTGGGGAAATGACACAACTCATCCAAAAAACAGTTGCATAACTTGGGACTTGCAACATATCCTGACCCAGGATGTAGATGTTATGGTAGATCTTTGCTGAGCAATTAAGTGAATCTACAGAGCTACTGTTCCTGCACATAAAAAAAAAAAAAAAAAAAAAAAAAAGAAAGTCTCCTGTATTAAGATAAAACAAATAATCTGTAGTTCTGTGAAAATAAATAATGAGAATATCTTACAAAGAACCGATGGCTGTTGGCATTTTGTACATTATAATTTCCGTATTTTAGTTATTTTGCTGAACCTAATGAATATTTTAATCACAATTAAAATGACTACATTTTTTCTGCTATAACTCTACTCCTTATTTATAAACTTTTAGCTTATGGGAGCTCGTGGTGGCACTGACTGACACTAACAGAAGCCCAGGACATGGGCGGAAGTGGATCCATGTGAAGTGACAAACTTCAGGCAGATACTTCTTTGTATGTAAGGATCAAGTTAAATCAGCACATGCAAGTGAGCCCTCAGAGACCTACAACAACAGATGAGTTCAGGAATATCAGAAGCTGATATGAGGAGAAGTTTAAGAGCTGCATCAAATACAGCATGAACTGTTCATACCTTTTAAATATAATGTCTTTTATCTTTTTGACCAAGGTGCTCATGAGTGGAATACTGTAGCAGGATAATTTATCTAATTATTATTGTTCAAGAATTTGCAATCTGTGTGAAAACATTAATCTGTATTTCATCAGGAGTAGCTGAAGAAGGTATGTGGGCTCACAGG
Source organism: Pterocles gutturalis (assembly GCF_000699245.1). Taxonomy (NCBI): domain Eukaryota; kingdom Metazoa; phylum Chordata; class Aves; order Pterocliformes; family Pteroclidae; genus Pterocles; species Pterocles gutturalis. The sequence goes on along the minus strand of NW_010133113.1, from coordinate 20,093 downwards.
AAGCATATCGAGAGGAGCACAACTGATGAGTCATCCTTAAAGAAAATGGTGGCAGTATTGGGACACTAAGATCATTTGTCATTATTCAGCACTTCTGCAATGTATCAATTTTGATTCACTTTTTGAGGATAATCTGGGATTTTATTTGTTTTTGGAACCATTCTTCCATTCTTCAAACTACTGGTTAAACCACGAGCCTGCAACTGAGACACATTCAGTTTGAAAAGCTCCCTGTGTGTGCAATTCACAGAAACAAGAAAGAAGTGATTGGCATACATCAGCTCCATTCTGTAACAGTGATATCCGCTTAGCTTGCCTGTGATCAAAAACGATGAGAGAACCCAGGACTAAAGATTTTATCAAATGAAATACTACTGTTGGTCTAGAGCTGAGCATAATTGTCTTAATTTGAAAACACTTGAAAGATGCTGACAGGAAGTCCTTAGTGGGATGAAAACCTGAAAATGTTAAAAGTTGCAATAGAACAGAATTAATATTCCCTCACACACCACATAGGCAAAAATATTGTTATTATAAACCAAATAATTTTGTTGTGTGGTTTCTCTTTAATCTCTTCCAGACAGAGTTAGCAGGTTACTTGAACAGTTAAAATGGTAAGTCTTGCAGTCTGGTAATTTTTTGACAGAAATGTGCAGGTGAAATTGTGGCAGTGATTTGGCTAGCAGGCTTCAAGTTTCAGTAATTGCTTGTCGATGTTAATGGTATGGCTCTGAGTGGCTACACAGTTTCGACAGTCATGTTATGGGCAAAATGAGCTTGGTTCTGTTACTTCCTCTCATAGGACTCTCGCATAAGCAGCATCCCTGTGGATCGTGATCTTAGGGGTATATCAGCTTTTTATGAAATCCTCATAATTTCCCGCTGACTATACAGCTAATTCAGACACTTATGGTAGGAGTTTTCCTAGCTATCAACATAGCATTGAAGTGCAAATCAGGGGCAGTGGACACTCCAGTATGTGGACTGGATCCCTCTGAATAGGAATCCTATTTCTGTTTGTAGCAGCATTTCAGTCTCTAAACACACGATTATTCTTAATGTCACTTTAACCAGCAGGACCAAAAAACACTGCATTGGCCCTTTCAAGATATTAATATTTCATTTATATTCTATTAGCAGAACTTAATAAAATTAAATAGTGATTCTATTTCCACACAATTAATGTATTCTGAACAGGTTTTGCAGTGACAGATTCCCTGTTGAGTTTACCTTCTTCGCTTGATAACTTTCTTTCAGTAGATCTACATGATAGGATTCTGTGTTATAATGCATTAAGTTCGGCCCTTGTTAAACTTTCATCACTACAGCAGTACTGCCATGTATAGCAATCTGAATAAAAGGACTTTAAAAAAAAAAAAAAAGAGAAGCAATATATCCTAAGTTAAATGAATAACAGATAAAAAAAAATGTGAAAAGAGGGAAGAATTACAACAGATATGCAGTAAACATTAAAAAGGAAATACTGACTTTAGAGGATGTATATGTATGTAATCTACTATGTTTTCTCCTTTATATACAATATCTAGTAACTGATGCATCACTTTGAAAAAGAGAATTTGAAGATGATGTCACTCGAAAAAGAATCCTGTATAATGCAGATGTTTGGAAGACATTTATTATGGTATTAAGTTGAATAGATAATCAATTTAGGGACCTACACTCTGCGTATGTGCATGTGTACATCTGTCTGTCTGTCTGTCTGTCCACCTGTTTATTTAGAATAACCCAAACTTGTCAGGCCAGGGTGATCTGTCTGCAGCAGGCGTTTACTAATTGGCCTTGTCATAGTAGCCTGTACTTTGATGATGTAAACCAATATCTTTTAACCACAATATACATCTCAGATCTGTAGGTGTACTCAATACAGTCAAAGTCTAATAGATATGAAGCTCAGGGACTGAAGGCTTTTCATCCTGCCAGAACTTATTTCTCATTGTGAGCTCCAGTTCCCCCAGGGAGTCATTTAATGTAATTGTTTTCTGAATGGTTTCAGTGAGTTTGCTTTAATGATAATGCCCACTAGGCTGCTCCATGCACTTCTAAATTTTTCCATTAAAAAGTTCTTCCTAGTATCTGCTTGGAGTTTGCTTTTTTAAGCTTTCTGTTACTACTAGAAGGCAAGAAAAAACCCTGAAAACTTTTGATTCAATGTATATGTAACTTCATACGTGCTATGTGGCTCAGTGTGCTGCTTAAAGCTCAAGAGCTCATGCCCATAATGTAGTGTAGAAGCCAATATGATGTTATGTGCTAATGCCTGTACAATTCTATCTATTTATTATGTGTGGCTGATGGTAATTTTGATTATGGTTTATTGAGAAGTCTTCAACAGATAAGAACGTATTTTCCACAGTGCCACTAGATTTATCATTTTTGAACAACCTTAAGCACAAAATTCTACTCACTGTGAAGCTAATCAAGGTTTTCTGTAAGATACCAGTGTGTTCTGAGAGTTGAGGGCATCCAGTTTTCCCTGAAATGTCCAGAAAGCTACAAATATAATAGGAAGAGTCTAATTTCTCAAATGCTGTCTGAAAAATAAACCTGGCTGTTCCAATAGCTTGCCTGCCACATCCAGTTCCTGGACTGATATTTTCTGAGGAACTGGGAAATAAGCAGAGAATGAATAGCTGAGAGCTGTGACGAAGGTTATGACTTGGGCACAGTGCCTGGTACTGTAGCAGTGCCACAGAGCTGCTGTTACTTTGAGGTAAATGCACAAAGGAATTTAGGTGTTACAGTGCTGCACTCAGAGGATCAGACTGAAAATCAGAATCCACTAAAAACCAGTTCAAACCAGCCTATAACTTGCTTTTAAATATCCCTGAACTGGAGTGAAATTTTTTGTTGAACACAAACTGAACTAAACCAGTAGCATTTCTCCTGAATTATAGTTCAGATAAAAACATGATGATCCCAAGGGCAGATGTTTTTGTTTGCTTTCTCTGTGTGTATATATATCTCTTTGCACATATGGATTCACCAGGGACTTGAAGGTGGATCTTCCTACATTTCCCACCTGGCCTTCATCCCTCATTCTTTGCTTCACAGACCTGTCCCCAGCCTCAGCCTAGGGCTGCAGCTTCTCTCCCATTCATCAATTCTGAATCATAGACACAGGGAGAGGCATGAAAAGAGGTGGATTGGGCCAAATGGTCCAGTGTCAAGTCAAAGTCTAGCATTTGCTCTATTGCAGAACTTGCAGTTTTAATTGTAAGACTTTCCAGTTGAACTGGTTTGAAGGAGTTTAAAGTTAATGAATCAGCTAATGAGACAGGATTACCTGAAAGGAAAACAAATTGTAACAAGTTCGGTACATGTGAATCTGTACAAGAACTGAACTCAAAGCAATCTCAGGTCTATCTCTTGGCTTAGCCTGAAGAAACTCTGCTGTATTACGTAATGCACAGTCCCTTTACAAACACTATCCTGGATTCACACAAACCTGAGCTGAAGAGGAATAGATCACAAACCCTTTTGAACTCAAGACCTAAGCACACAAAACAGGTCTGGTTTCTTTGATAATAAACAAAGAAGAAAAGGGGATGATAGCTTAGCTGTTCAACATGAGTCAAATGATCTGGGATGTGGAAATCCAAAATTCTAAACAGATGAGTCTTGTCCACATGAAGTGTTTGACACTCCTTGGAAGACCTTCACTGAGATGTTTTCAAGATAGTATTTTAAGGCAGTTTTCAATACTTCTCAAACTAATAGTCAGCAAATATTTATTTATTCCTGAATATTTATTTATTCTTAAAAAGAAGTGTCTGAATGTAGTAATAACTAGATATACCACACCACAGCAGGAGGTAGATTGTGTATAAGAAAACAACACTGAGCAGAGTAGGAAAGTGGAGAAGTGGTAACATATTGCATGAGTGGTAGGACAGACACAATTGAATGGAATGACTGGAGAAGTTAATACATATTGTTTATCTTTTTCAAGTTGTGTAACTCATAACTGCCTTTGTATGAAAGGAGTTTCCATAAATAAATGTGTATTTACTTATTTAGAGGGATTTAAATGTTTAAAATGTAGCTATCTAGAGACTTTATATGATTCTAGGATTAGCTAAGTGGAAATTTGGAGGATACGTATTTGGATGAAGCTAAGGTCTTCTGTGGAAAAACGCCCAAAGGCATCTTAGTTAGACAAGCCTCTCTTCTGCAAAGTACCTGCATCTGTGTAGCAAAATTTTGTCATTTAGAAGGAGCAAGTGCAGAAAGAGCATGGAAGCATGCATCCTGTTGACATGTTCCTTAAGTAAACCCTTCTGCCAAGCAAAGATTTGCATAGAGATTCCTTTATCAACTCTGAATTTTTAATATGCAACAAATGATCTTGTTCTGCAACACAAATCCTACTGAGAAGCTATAAAATACAGTTTCAGTTAACTATCTAAAAGTTGCACTTTTTTCAGTTACACTGACAAAACTGAAATATCTTTAATTCAGTAAAAACAGATACTTGTAGACTGAGACTCATCCAGAGAGCAAATCTTCTGGAGAACAAGACAGATATTTCCATTGTGAAAACAGTTATCTTTAATTTATATACAACTTGTCTGGAAAAAAAAAAATCTCTTTGGAATAGAATAAAATATTATTTCAGTAATGGAGTACCTTAAGGATAAGGAAATTATATTAGAACTAAGCTGAATGATGAAATGATGGCTAACAAGACACAGCTTGAGAAATATAGATAAGAAAGTCTTAAACTTGAAAAACATTTTGATAATTATAGAACAAAAATCCAAAGTTTGATTCAATTAGCCATTCTACAATATATGTTAAAGTATCACAATCATGTTTACAATGAGTAATTAAAAGTACCATCAGAGGTAAAAGTTATGCAAAATACATAAATAACAAAACCACATAATGAATTAAAAAATAAAAAACTTAAAACCCACTATGTATAGAGGTTTACTTCATTAAGGAGATTGTCTGCAACTAGATCTGAAATTTCTCAGCTACTACACAGTGGATTACCCAACTTCTCAAAAATTGACTTCTTTCGGTTAGTATAATTTTGTTTAAAATGTTGATTAAAAAATATGTCTAAATTTTTGTTTTACAATATAGAAGATGGAAACTCAGATAAACAATCATAACAAAGGAACCTAGGAGTCCTGGTGGGCACCAAGTTGAACAGGAGGCAGCAACGTGCCCTTGATGCAAATAAGGCAAATTACATCCTTGTCTGCATTAGACAATTACCAGCAGGTTGAAGGAGGTGATCCTTCGCCTCCTTTCAGGACTGGTGAGGCCACACCTGGAGCAGTGTCCAGTTCTGGGCTCCCCAGTACAAGGGGAGCATGGATATACTGGAAAGAATTCAATGAAGAGCCGCTACAGTGATTATGGGATTGGAACATTGCTTACATAAGGAAAGAGCGAGAGAGGTGGGACTGGCTAGCCTGGAGAAGTGAGAGTCAGGAGGGATCTCACTGATGTATATAAATACTTGAAGCAAGGGTGCAAAGATGACGGAACTAGGCTCTTATCAGTGATGCCCAGTGACAGGGCCAGAGGCAATGAGCACAAACTGAAACACAGCATGTTCCCTCTGACCATCAGGAAACACTTTTTTACTATGAGGAAGAACAAGCACTGACTCAAGGTTTCAAGGAAGGGTGTGAAGCCTCCCTCCTTAGAGATATTCAAAAGCCATCTGGATATGGTCCTGGGCAACTGGTCAAGAGTGGCTTTGCTCAAGCAGGGGAGCGAACCAGACAGTCTCCAGAGGTCCCTTTCAACCTCAACCATTCTGAGATTCTGCAATTCTGTGAAATGTCACCCATTAAATTTGTACAAACATGTTTGCATACCAAAACAGTCATTTGAAAGCCACATAACTGACTACATAGAGATTTATTTGGAAAAATCTATGTAGTTTTGCATGTACAAATGCAAAAGGTTTGTTCTTGGGAAGAGGATCATGTGAATATCTTTAAAGGTTAAAAACATTCTGAAATATTGAAATCTTGTTTTGAAAACTTGACAAGTCTTCTGTTAAAGCCTCATTTTTTTCTCAGACTAGTATGAAGAGAAATAGAGACATCTGGCAGCTTAAGTCTGGTCTAAGTCCCTGGACTTCACCAGGGACCATGTTAGTTTTTACATCAAGATTTTACTAGAGAATGTTGCAATGAAAGCACAAATCGGGGTATGGAAGGGAATTTTACTTAAAAGATAGGTATGAAAGGAGAATATTAATTATTTATTGATATAATCTGCAGGATTTCCTGTTCAACAATGATGTCTCTAATTTCTGTTCACTAAAAACCAATACTAAACTCCCACCAGAAAAAAAAAAAGTATCAGCAACATTTTAGGCTGTGTGTAAGCACACAAGCACAAGATCATATAGACCTATTATCAGGAACTGGCAGACTTCAAATGGTTCAGGTCAAAAGCTTGGATTATGTTAGCCCTGGACCCTTTGGGATTTTACAAAAAAAGTGGATTACCCAGTGCAACTTCCTTTAATTCTTTTTCACATGTCAATTTTATGTATGTATGCATTTATTTATTTATCTGTCTTAAGTAACTAGAAAATGTTCAGAAACTTTCAAGGGTCACCAGCTGAATGTCTTTCACACACAGAATAAAAGTCATTAAGAATGAAATCAGCTATTTAACTGGTAATAGATAAGAGTGACCATAAAAAAGGATAAGCACTTTAAGGAAAAAAAAAACCCAACCAACCAAACAAACAAAAACCAAACCAGAATAAATAGTGTTTAAAATAGCTAGGTTAATATCTTGTATAAAATGGTGAAGGAATCAGTGGTTTCCATAGACTTAAAACTATTGAGTTGGTATAACTCTAGCCTGCTCTATGTTCTGTAATGTCACCCTCTAATTATTCAGTTCCTAATTCAGTTCTCATTCTGGCAGATTAACTGAACATCTGGGGATACAGGAGATTTCATTTTCTTGTAAACTTAACAAGCTGTTAGAGAGAGTATACTGACACTAAAAGGGTACAGGAGATGATTTAACCACCAACAAAAAAATCCATGTAGAATTTTATTCCATGGGCAAGACATTGTGTAATCTTGTTGGTGATCACAGCTAGGAAACAAAGGCAGAAAAAACACACTATAATTTGCAATAGGTTGTATTCATGCAACTGTGTAAGCATTGACCAATCATGCAGTGAAATGGTGCATAATAGCTGTCACAGTGTACTCAATTAGAAACCAACCAGAGAGAATAAGGCTCAAATTCACAAGGGGATTGCATGCGGCAGTACCTAAGCTTTAGGCTTTTGGCCCTGCAGAAGAATCCACAGACCTAAATCAGCTGCAGAAGTTCCCCAAGAACAGAACTGGGAAAGTGCCTCTGACTGGGCTCTGCAAAAGCCAGGGTCCAGTGAGGGAACATGACTAAATCATCTAGTAGGAAATGCAGAAGACAAGAGGATCTCAAAAATCTGTATCATGGCAGCATGGGACCTTTCACCTGCCAGGTATTTATAGGTCTGGGCTCTCTTCAGAGATGGTTATACTTTCTTTAGGAATCCAAGGTATGGAAATCTAGGTAACATTAATCTTTCTGGGAGACATGACAGGAAGATGTCAGTACTGAGGCACGCACACTTACTAGCGAAGTAATGATCCTGTCTTTGCTTGGAAGCGCCCCATTTCATGACGTCTGTCTCTCACGGTGTAGCAGCTGCCAGGTTCTAAAGAGTTATGAACACAAGCATGATTTGAGGGTAGGGAGGAGAGAGAAAGGAGTATGATCAACCTTTGAAATGGATCCATTCTGAAGAAAAAAACAGTCAATTTGTTGGGTTTCAGAGAGGAAGACGGATGAGTATATTTCTATGTCTATTCCCAACTGTGAGGGTAGAGGCTTGGCCATGTTTACATTGAACAGCTGTAGGGTAAAGCACTTAAGCAACTCTTGGTCTATGCGGATTCATTCCACCCAAACACTGATCTCAAGGGCTCAAATCTTTTTTGTACAGGACCTACTCCCAATATAGCCCAGCTGCGTGACCTCGCCTCAGGCTTCTGAGGAAACAATTTAGTTGTGAGAAGTATCTGTGAGAACATCAGCACAGTAGAGCGATGCAGGATAAGGATGGTAAAACTGCAGATAGAGGCAGGATTTTTGGGATTATGAGTATAATCAGCTCAAGAATAAAAGATAAATAGTATTAACATGAAAAGATAAAAATATCTTAACAGGAGATAGCAAATCAACAATATCAAGGACCAGGCAACTCCAAAAGACATCAGAGGCAACCTTTCCCACCTGAGTAACATCTTCCTGGCCAGACAAAATCATTAGCTGACTTTTGGGAGCGGTGAGCATGATTGTGCTTAACCCAGTGGTTAATCCTATCTGTTTGCTGTGTGCACCAAGCAGTAAGTAATTGTTTTATGTTAAGTTGTATATCCTACTTGCAGAATCTCTTTGCCTAAGGTAATTATTCTCAGAACAAAGTGAAACACCACTTCCAATTCCAAAAATATCTCTGTTACAATATATGAGCATATTTACATTTGTACGCAATCCAGCTCTAGCCCACCAGAGCTCAGCATAACACATGATCTTTCCCACTCACTCTTTACAACCGACCTATCTTAAATATTTTTTTGATAAGTAGAACTTCTTTAGAAAGAAGGGGTTTTATGTTTGGGGACTGGTATGCTCTCACTCTAAATAAGGATGTACAATTTGAGGTGATCCACCTAAAAATCCTCTGGAAAAAAAAAAAAAAAAAAAAAAAGGGCAGCTCATCCTTTCTTTCTGTCCATCCTTTGAAATACAAGGACAGATATCACTGCAGTTTTTGCAAAATCTGACAAATGATAAAGTACCTCACACATTCAAGGATTAATGCCTTGAGCTTCTGGAGAAAAATGGGCTAATGAAAACCAAATATATATAAAGCCAAAATAGACATAAGCTAAACAGCTGATTGGCTTTGTCATGTTTGAAGTCACTTTTGAGCTAAAAACAAAGCAATGGAACTGAAGATGTTTTCATATCAAGATATGGATACCTGTATGCTTTAGACCTCTTTACAGATTTGTTTAAGTTACGGTTTAAAGATAACAAAAAAAAAAAAATTCAATATATGGCAGTTTAATTTAATAGAAAAAAAAAGTCACCAAGACCTGAAAATAGTAGTGGAAATAATTTCAAAGTAAAGTCTAACTCAATAACAGTATGAGTCTTCTTAACTGGTGACAGATGAAAGGAGAGGTTCCTTAACACATGACACAAACCTGTTGTGAAACTATTTGCCTAAAACTGTATATAGTTTTGAAAAATACCTGGACAGTCTCATGGAAGAAATATCCATGAAGAAATATTAACTACAAAGACACCGCTTCTTAATCAAAAGTCTGTTCAGCTAAAACTTGTCCAGGATCCTTCTGAAGCGGTATCATTATATGCATGCCTTGTTCTAACACTTCTTAAAAATCTGTTACCAGCTACAGTCAGAGACAGAGTAATGAGCAATGAAGACCAGTGATTTCACACAGTGGAATCTTGAAAGTGTAAATTTTTGTCCTCTCAAAACATCTTTTCTCAATGTACCCCTTATTGTCTTCTGTTTCATATTCACCTTGTTACGTGGTTTCGGATAGAGAATCTTTGTTCTGCATTTGCCCAGTGCCTACCACAGTTAACATTTCAGTTCACAGCTCTTATAGGTTTTTCATTTCTGTTCCAAAGAGCATATTCTTTCACCAAAATGACGGATCTCTTGTCATTTTATATTTCCTGAGCAATGAGTCGCCCTGTGAAGTGTCATATCAGGTTGTGTCAGTCACATTGCCTTGTTTAATAGTGAAATGAATAGATTTCAACTGGAGCAGAAAGTCTGTAAAGGTTTTAACAACAGCCTTGAGGTAACAATGAACTTGCCCTTTACAAACACCTACAGAGAAATAAATTAGAGAGGCCCATGTTCTTGCAAACAGAAGATGCACCTCTTCCCCATCACCCAAGACAGTTTTCACTTAAGTCATTATTACAAGTATGATTCTCCAACCACTTGGCTTTAGCCTACAAATCTGCAAAAGCATATTATCTCTGAGCCATTTTGTAAGACCATCTATCAAAAAGCTGCATATAAAGATGTGTGAGTGTGCAAGAACTAAAAGCATCATATATGTTGCATACTATTGTTCTTACCTTATAATGAAGCGTCACTGGTGTGATGAATTTAGAAATAATACGTGGTATAGTGCCCTGTCAAACACTGTGGAAGTACATGCTGAATCACTCACTATGAAGCACTTTACTTCCTTACTCACTGTGAGTACACTCCTAAGACTTCATCCAGGAGGCTGCCTTCTGAGCATTCCCCCTGCAAATCATCAAACACTACCTGAATGGTATATTATACGACCATAGAAAGAGACCTGTGGGTTAAGAAAGGAGAGAAACACAGTTTATCTTCTTTTGCTTTGAAACCAAATCATGACCCTATCTCTCTTTTTTAAAGAACAGTTTTACCCTCAGAGCATTATTTGCATGACAGTGCAAACATGTACACTGAAGCTAATCATGTAGATTCCTTTGTAGTCAAAGGAAACAAATACATGCAAGTCATCTAACCTTTTTGAGGTATCTTCTTTAAGATGAGATAGATTAAATCAAAAGTCCTCTTTCTCTCCGTTGACTATAAAAGGAACCTTGTGTGACCATCTCAGAGGTAGATACTCACATAGTCCATGTCTGAAGTTAGGTGAGACTGCCCCATCTTTAATTCCTGGGGAGGGTTTGCAGTGTTGATTCTAGGTATAGAAAAGACACTATAGTCAAAAATAGATACAGTTTCTGGGATATTTAAGGTGTAAATCAGGAAATTCCAAGGGTCCTCCATTCTTGAATTTCATAGATCAGAATAATGAAAGCTACATTGGGCATAGACTCCAGGACAGTGATAGTATCATGTGGTAGACAGGCTCCTTAAGTATATAATGCAGAGGTGTGAATTTTACTTTTAGAAACAAATACCTACATTTCTCTTTGAATTTGCTAAAACTTTCCAATTTCCTCTGAAAAAAAATCAGTATTCAGAGGACAGTCTTGCGCTAAACTTAATGTTATATGTAATATCTAAGCCTTAGTATTGGTATTGGCTTTGTTACTTCAATGAACTACAACAGACTTTTCTAGCCTTGAGTACCTGGTAATTCAGAAGACCTAATAGAATGGCTGAATTGCTTAGAAGGATGAAAATGTTTTGCCGAATGACAATCAGATACATCTAGATCCTCTGTGATAAATGTTAAATAATTTTTGTTATTATATGCTCTAAAAATATATCTGGCTCAAGGATTTTGTTCCACTTTTAGCATGTTCTACCTTTGAACAGGAAGGCTGCAGAATGTGAAATCTGAATGATAGTTTGCAGCTCAGAAATAAGACTTGTGCTCATTATTGGGAAAAATGAGCAAATGTGTAACACAGCTGCTGTTCTATTTTAACTTACTTTAAAACAAATGAGGCCACCACTCTGGGCCCATCTAATTAACAACAGCTGGAAAATGTTCTAGGCCAGTTTTCCCATTAGACAAGTAGTTATAGGATTTAACAGAGAACAACAGTTTTCCCAGTACAAGACTGTAAACTGTTCTCTAGGGTATACTGACAGTATGAGAGATGCTAGTTTGGGAAGCAGTAGATATTTAGGCTGCTAGTAGAGCTTCTTTCTAGGCAAGTAGACCAACACAGTTCTTGCATGAGTAAGAACTGGCATGGATGACAATAGATTGGACATACATTTTCCTGGTCAAGCAACTTAGTTCCGTAGGGTCTGATTCCTTGATCCACTCTATATGTAATTTGCTTCATTCCTGGTTTCTCTTTTGAAACAAACCAACAAATTGCTCCTGGTTAAAAGGAATGAAACTACACAAAATGTCGCTTCCTTCACCCTACTTTAGTCTGTAAGGCCTACCCTGATTCTTCAGGTTGCCTCACGTCCATTTTCTTTCATGGAAAAGAAAACAGATACTTAATGTTATGCTACAAAAATATGAAATAATCCTCATTTTCAAGCACTGCATCTTCACTCTGGAGCCAAAGGTGTATCACAGGGACTCCAGAACACACTTTTGTCAATACAGTGCAGTGTAATAACAGTCCATGGGGAAGGCTTCATCATTAGTATGGACACAGGAGCTTCTGCAGCTCTTGGCTTGGAGGTCTGGAATCACTCCCAGGCAGCACGTCTTTAGCAGTATTAGTCTATGCATTTGTCACCGAGCCAATGAATTCCACAGCTTCTGTCTGTACCTGATGTCTCCATTCAAGAAAGAAGATGATACTTTGTTCATGGCAGAGTTGCAGGAATGATTAAAAGATTAACTAAAAAGTGATACTGTGAAAGACGCCAGAAATTCTACCTCTTCAGCTTAACAAGAAGGAGGTCAAAAGGCAACCTCATTACAGACTATAAGTAGTTACAAGGAGACCAGGGATGTCAGTGTGCCAGTATGTCTAAGCAGAAAGTAGAATATAGATATATTCAGGTGAATAAAAAAACCCATACTTTGTTTAATAGTGAAGATATTAACCTTTGGAACATATTACTGAAGGGAGTGGTAGATTCATCATCACTCAGATTTTTAAAATTGAGACAAGATTTTATTTTATTTTTCCAGAAGACTTGTTCTGGTTCAAACAGGAATTAATTTAAGAAAGTACTTTCCTTTACAGAAGGTCAGAATACATGACCTTTTCTTGATGGGTAGTCTATGAATCTATTAATATAACAGAGAATTATGCTGACGATAGAACTCAACCAGCTATTTGTCCTGTTGATAAGATACATCCTCTATAACATTCAGACTTATGTTTATAGAATGTCCCTTAATTTTAATCACAAAAAATCTTCATGCTGTGCTGACCAGCCATCTCTTTTAATTGTATAACCCACAAAAATAGCAGCATCCTAGTTCTGTTGTTCATACACATAACCCATATTTATTTCCCTACTATTCCTAAGATATGTGATATAATTTAAAAAAATAAATTTTAAAGCTTTTCTATCTTCTTTTACTCTGATTTTTATCTCAATTGTCTCTACAGATCAGCTTCAGCACCTTCCCTGTTTCAGTTCAGGTTTCTGGCCCCTGTAGTCTCTGTTGTACTAGTTATATTTTACATTCAGTAGATCCCTTTTAATGACTTCCATGTAGATCTAATCTACCACACCTAGAACCCATGTTTTCCCATCACATTTCATGCCCACTTCGATAATTTCAGATTGTTCCAGAAAGGTTCAAAACCATCCTATCCCACAGAAACAGAGGAATTGATGTCAACATCAGATTACTACTTAATATGGCACATGAAAATAAACTCTTAGTTTGCATGTATATTTGTCTTTACCTATTACTTCTCTCACTTGTCTCAGGAAGAAGTTAAGGAAGTAGCCTGTCTAAGTTTGTAATAAAAAAAAAAAAAAACAAAAACCAAACAAAAACACAACATTGAAAGTTTATTTTAATTTGATTTAGGCACATGTTGAACTGATACTGAGACATTGTTAACCTTCAACTTCCTTTCGTGTCCTAATTTGTTGTGATTCCAAAAATTTAGGGTTTCAGAAATCTTTTTGCACAGTTATTTGATTTCCTCTCCAATGTCTCATAACACTCTATATGGTCATTCTATATGAATTACCATTCTGCACATGGATTTGCCAGCTTTGCCATTTACAGGTATCAGGGAAAACAGAAATGAAGTTTGTCTGGATTATTTGAAAACCTCCTTCAGTTTCTTTCATAAATATAGCAATCAGAACTGACTCTTCAGGAATCAGGATGGAGTGATTTGATTTTTATATTTGTTTCTGCTACTTCACACTGTTCTACTCAGATAAACATGGCAAGGGGAATTTCTTTAATAGAGATTCAGTGCATATAGATTCCCTGAGTTTCTTATTGGTTTTCAGTGACAGTATTTTTGTCAATTGTTTTGCTATGAAAAAGAAATATCATTTTAATTGATTCTATCTTTATTGTAGACCTTGATTGTTTTTTCTCTAAGTATATGCATGATGTCATGTCCTGTTACCACACCACTTTCAGATTTTTCAGTTATCAGTCTGACACATTGAGATGCACATTATCTAAGCTGCTGATTAAAATGATATCTTTTTTGATTAATATAGCTCTCCATAATCCTGAGTAAGTATAATCTGCGGGGCATGGATATTGCATATTTCATGGTCTGACTACGCTTTTCACATTAGAGCAAATCTTTTCCTCAGATGCACATCTTGAACAAATTTCTCTTGTGAGGCTGATGTTCAGATGGTTTGTATTGCATTTCAACAAACAATGATGCTTTCCATGTTACAGACTACTTTCTTTCTTCCCCCTGGTATATACTTCTGGACAGATGCATTTTGGATCAGTGCTATGTCTTGCTTTGCTTCCTATATTCATTTTGAATTGATGTCAATTCAAATGGCTGTGGCTTGACCTTTATCTGTGTTCCAATACTAACTCTTGAAGGAGACAAAGATCTTATTGGATTTTATGACCCAATATTATCCATTACTGGCATGGAAATAGTACTGTTATCCTGTCCCCTATCCCCCCATAATGATAAATAAAGAAACCAAACACAGAAAATTTGGTACTTGTTTAGGTACAAGATCAAGAAGAGGTCTTGTCTCTCAAGCAAATACATAAATGTCAGCAACTTGTTCTTAGCATAGCTTTAGGAATTTTGTTTGCAAGAAAACCAGTAATTACGCATGCCAAAGAAAATAACATCATCATTTTGCCCATATGGAATGAAATTATCTCCAGCATGACTGGCTGTTCTCTGAGATAAGGCTTTTTCCCTTCTGCAGGAGCTTTTGTGTATACCTTCACCTATTCAACAATGTAAATTCATGTCTGAGGTTTGGTTTTGGTTTTGGACATCTCACAAATGTCTGCTTGTTCACTTTTAAACCTGATATTAATAATTTAGTATGGTTTGCCTCATCAGCCTATTTACAACTGCTTTTTATTTTTGCTCACTGAAATATCTGGACTCTTAGTTTCAATGACTTCTGCATTTTCAGCAGATTGGATTTGTTTCCTGTAGTGCTGCTCTGTAGGTCATTTTTGTAATTTGAAGGCAACACAGGCCCAAACAGTTACACCTGACAAGTTTAATTACCATTAAACCAAGTTAGACACAATTTGTGGTTTTCACCCTGTTTATATTTTCTATCTTGTACCTTCAAGCCCTCTTTCCATTTGTAGTCTCCCTGTGACTTGCCACAGATGGACAGTGGGACCGTGATACTGCTAAATTTTCAGAAAATGATGCATCAGAAGCATTTACCTATGGGAGAAGGGAAATCTTTTACCTATATATTCCAGATTATTGTGTAGTAAAAGGCCATAAAAGGCCACAAAAGGCAGAAATAGAATATTTTTTGTGTGATCAGTTTAGTAGGTTGCCTTCTCTTACAGTTAGTAGTAGTCACCTATGTGGTATAATAGTGTTTTATTTGCCTCAGGGCTTGAAAAATAAATGTTTTGAAGGATTTTCCTCTTTCTCATATTCAGTTCTCCATTTTTTAGTAATTTTATGTGTCTTTAGAATTTGATTTTAATATTTTAATTATCTTTTGTTGGCTTGAACACTTGACTAGAAAATATTGATACTTCAGAGCATTAACTGTCTGGTCTCCTACTCTTTGATGGAAATATGTCAAAATGCAGTTCCTATGATCATATGGTAAGAATATTTCCATCCAATTTTTTTTATTCTTGTTTTTCTCTTCTTGCACCACTTATGCTGCACACACTATGTCTTTTGATGTGATTTATTAAAAGCTCTCTCCCTGTTTAAGTCAGTGCTATGTAAGATATACACATACCTATAGATGAAGGTCACACAGAATTTAATAATGCAATATTATCTAGTATGGATGCTTTGTTGTTTACCTGATGCTCTGAGGGGATGATGAGGAGCTTTACAGCAGAAAAATACAGATGTTGTACCCAGACATTCCACCAGGACCCTGAGGTAAATATGTCTAAAATCCTATCTCAGAATGATCTATTTCTCCCTCTGTACTATCTGTCTGTCAAAACATGTCTCCCCACTAAAAGCATCTATTCTTTAACTCTTTTTTTTTTCTTTAAACAGCAAAAACTCAGCTCTGCTTGGTAAGACTATTTATGTAAAAGGTTTTAAGACGAATGTGCTCACCATCTATTGTCAGAGTGAAGACTTCCCTGCAGTATTCCTAGCTTAGGAGTAAATTTAACCAGTCATATATAGGTCTCTAGAATAAATGCCTTTAACTTTAAAGACTGTCCAAAACTTTGGTACCTACCAAAAGCTCTTTTTTACATGCTGGGGTCAGTTTTCCTTGCTTGTAGTCTCCCTGCTCTGCCTGATGCCCCCTGCACACCATCTTCCCCTTACTGAGCACATTCATTTGCTTTGAAGGATTATACAGTCTTTCCTACCCTCCAGAGATTTCTGCTGGTTAATTGATATAGATGCTGATCAATTCTCCCTGTTACCTAGTTACATATTTCTTTGATAGGATACACAAAATATGACATCATCCTTCACATCAAGGAATCGAGACTGGTGTACGAGGCACTATGTCCATATTCAGACCAACCCCTCGTACTTCCTTGGCTGACCTCTGCACCCTGAGCCCAGCCAGCTCCAGGTGCTTGCTGTTAGAGTGATGATGATGATACCATGGGGCTGAAAGAGGTGCACCATCATCCTCCTTGATGGTGTAGATACCTGTACATGATGATTCATGGCTCTTGCATGCACACCAGAAAGCTACTTGGGCCCAGCTAGGGGGAAACAACTGGCACAGGCTATGATCTGAGCCACCACCACCTCTGCTTCAGCAGTTTAGTCAGGACCCGCTCCACCCAAGTCGTTGTGCAGAATCTTTTCTTGGGGTAAGCATAGCTCTTAGTGAATGAAAGTGGTGGGGTCTCATACAGCAGCTTAAAGCCTAGTACACATTCCAGTTTTCAAGTGTTTTAAACACAAAGCAACAAGGTAACACAAGAGGGAGCAAGTCTCCATTCCACCTGTTGAAAGGAGGATACTGATGTTTCAGAGTGCAGGGCGAGAGCGGGCAGGCGGAACCTACTCTTTGCCAGTTGACACCACTGTTGTGATAGAGTGATCAGTTATAGTCTGTATACTGTTGCCTACTGCACACCCAAACTCCATACTCCAGATGAAGTATATTAACAGTGGGAAAGTGATTTCTGAAAGTGCACTGAAAATTCTACAGCTGCTTTTCCTGAAAACCTTTCTGAGAACATGCTCTGTATGTCTATGGGAGCTGTGTGCATAATGCAATTCTCATGCTCATTAAGTAGAAATTACCAAACATATTCATCAGAAAGGAAAAAATGTGTTCTTCATTGCCTACCAATGTTCTTGATACAAAAGCATAAATAGAGTGTTGTCTGTAATTTTCTTCTGTTTTATATACCACAATAAATCTGATTTTAAGAGGTATTTTATTTTTTAGCATCTATAGTTTTGCAAGATTTCTGTGGCATATTAGTCACTTAAACTGACCTAATCTCGTATACTATGCGTCTAAGTCTGCTAATTAACCGTATGAAGATACTAACAACCCAAAGATGTAAGAAAATCTCATAAACCACATTCTGACACATATGGCACCATGGTGATAGGGTTGCTGTTGTACATTCTCTCATTGTAGCAGTTAATTTCAGCTTTTGCCAAAAAGGCATGCTAGCAAAAAGTTCCTATCCTAAAATGTATCCTAATCAAACAGCAAGGATAGAGAGCTGATGTCAGGGGGCATGAGATCTACAAAACTGGAATCCCTGGCAGAAGTCTCCTGCTTCTTGAGCAGCACTGGGGGTGCTCATCAGTCAGAGCAGCCAGTTGAGGGAAGGGGTGCTGCCGGCTCCCAAGTTGGTTCTTACAGATCAAGGGAACCCTACAGTGGCAGCAAAAGCTTCTCAATGTATAGAGCAAGTAGGACAATAGACTGTACTTATAGTGTGAGTGACATGTGACTGTGCGACCTGTCAGCAGCTACAGGACGTGTTAAATTAACTCGACATCTGCCCAGGTGAGCTTACAATTACGTGTGATCTGATCTTACAGACTGACATAAGGGAATCCAGTTCTTTTGGGATTTCTTGTTATTGACATGTCAGAGTCATCTTTCTTCTGTTTTCCTCTCTACTCTTGTACTCCCATTAGGCACTCAAGGTGCCATACAAAAGTAATTTTTCCATCATTCAGAGGTTTTATCATATCCACTGGGACAGCCAACATTCACTTCCGTTTTGCTCTACTTTTTGCAGCCTTCCCACTCCCACAGTCTGTAGTTTATATCATCATTTGGGTTAAAGGAAACAGAGTCTTTGTTACGAGGTCAGTTTTTCTCTATTCTATACCTGGCTGTTCTGTGGCCTGGTTGTTTCAGATCCTACAACACAGTCTGAATAATAGTATTTCCCACTGATTAGGTAACATACGCAACAACTTGTGACATCCTGCAAAGACTCTTTGGGAATATGTATCTACAAGCAGAATCTCAGGAAAACTGATAAGCAGCGTGAAGATGCCGGACTGAGCAGAAGTTAATGTGCGTAGGGGAACCTATAATTGTTGCAAAATCACTATCTTGCACAAAACTTTTTTTTGGTCAATAGGGCCTGTAAACAACTTTTGAGCTCATAATCAGTGTACTACATTAGGCAAATATAGCCTAATTACCTCCTCCATTCCCTACAAGTGAGAAAATTGAATCTGCTAATTGAATATCCTGTTTCCCTGCAGAGGGTTATAACAGCCGAGATACCACATGAAAAGAAGAATGCAGACAGATAATGATAGACCTTTTTTCCTGCAAGTGGGAATGGCTTGCCCTGAGGTGGATAAAAGAGTTGCTATCATTACCTGTTTGCCCTCTGAAGTATCTCTGGAACTACCACAGTTAAGGTAAACTGGAATTTAGTTCATGAGTTTAGGGATTTGAAAATGTAGAGTTTCTAAACCCAGATTGGTGCAGCATATTAATCTTGCACTTTGGTTGATTTTAAAACACTTGGCTATAAACTTCTTGGCAGATCTTCATCTGTTTCATGGGCAGCTCTGTCAGTAGAAGAGGAAGGAACAGACACACAGACTGCAGTGTAGTCTGTCTTCAAAAATTAAATCTTTGTTTTCACGTGGTGAAGCTCTAGCTTCCCTCATGGGCTCTACTAGAAGCCAGGAGATCCCGTTGTACTTCAGGGCCAGTGTGGCTTTGAGGTGCATAACTTTTAAGTTTTTACATTGTTAGTGGCTCTGATCTTTAGAATACTACAATCACTAATCACAGCTGATTCTTTTTCAGGTGTCCTTATCCTTTTTTAGATGGTAAAAATTGCTTTTATACTGTGTGGTACTGTTTTACACAGGACAGATAAGGGTCCCAATGTACATTAATACACAAAAAAAAATTAAAATACTGCCTTTATTAAATTTGCTCACCTCTAATTACACCTTGACTAGCTCTATTTTATGAAGAAAAATCACAAACATTTTCTTTATTTTCTTCTTAACAAATTTTTTGAATTGTATGTATTTTGGGATAAGGATATATATGAAAACTCAGCTTCCTATGCTTCATTGTTCTTAATGTTAGCTTTTACCTATTTCATAAAGCATCAAAATTCTTGTAGCATGAATTATTTGTTCGTGTCAGAAGATTCAGAACACAATAGATCCCATAGTTCTTATTTTTTTTCCCGTTTCATATTTTGAAGCATAGTGCTAATGATATTTTTACTTTGAAAATGAAGTTTCTAAACAAAATAAAAAGTTTCTAAAAACTACTAACAAGCAATAAATAGGAGAGGATGTGCAGTCAGTTTCAAAGTACACACAGAAAAGTTTGTAATTATTTCAGTAAAACTTTTGAATATTTTCACTTATACAGGGAACTGAGGTAGTTAAACATTGCATTCTAGCAATTACTTGGTTCATGTGAGATAATATAACTTAAGTCACTGTTAATTTCATTTTAGCAATCACAGAATCACAGAATGTTAGAG
>NW_010133112.1:108749-164306 GCF_000699245.1 Pterocles gutturalis | reverse complement strand
ATCCATCTCACTATCCTATCATCCAGACAATATTCCCTCTTTAAATATACTTTTGAGACTGAGTCTCTTGGGATTTCTGTTGGCAATTCAGTACAAATCTAATGCAAAATTCTGTATCTGCAGTCTGGCAGTGATGTTAGGAGAAGGTGAAACGCACTCAGAGGCTGCATCTGCCTGGTCTGAGGTGATGTCCCATGTCATATTTACTCTTAAGGGTCAAAAGGAAGAAGGCAAGGACAGTCATTCCCTGTGAATTTTGCCCTTGTCTGCTGGCTGTGTCATGGGGCCATGATGCTCCCAGGGCTGTTGGCAGGAGTGTCAGAGCCATCTGTGAGCTGGAAGGGCCATTCCCTTCCTCACTCAGAGCTACTGCATCTCTTAATCTTTCTGGACCCTCCACTGCACTCCAGAGGACCTGGTCACAGTTGCTGAAATACTAGACCAGGTCAGCATTGATTCAAGCAGGTCAAGCACCTACATACAACTGAGAGCTGCCTGTTGAGGGGCAGTGGGGACCAGGAGCCACCACTTAGACCATCAGCTCTATCTTTGACTGGGAAAGAGCATGAGTGCTTCTTGGTGGTGTGTCTAATGCTATTTCGCATGCATTACAGCTAAAGTATGTGTGACACCATTGTGGCTGGACGTCAGAAGCAACTTTGAAAACATGCCTCTACAAGGGGAGAGGCATGGTAATTATCTGTGAGGACAATGGCTCATTTCCCTGTGACTGACAGTTTGGAGTACCTTGTACCAATAAAAGCCGATCTCAAGTGTCAGATGCACTGAGTAAATATATATGGGGTTCTTACATCAAAAGCTGTCAGTACAGTAAGGAAAGCAAGCTCAGAATCAGACCATCTCTTGGTTAGTTTTATATTTGTCCAATGTAAAAGATTCACCAGTCAGGAAGATCTGTCTGTTTACATCACCATTTATTTTTAAGTAGAATTCAAAGCATATTACTAAAAAAGTATATAAATTCAGGTTAAAAAATGTGAAACTTGTAAGAGAAAACAGAAATATTGTCTGGAACAGGTTAAATATCAAAAAGAGAATAGAAAATTTAGAATATCTGAGTTCCACAATCTATGCATCTGCCTACACATATCTGTTTGCTTCAAGTGCTCTTTGTGATCTGTCAGAAATATTTTAAAACTTAAAAAAATGTATGGAAACAAATTTGGTCACATATCATAGACCAGCTCAGGAAAGAGAAAAGTTTCACAAATCACAGAGGGATTAAGTTCAGGGGGGGATTCAGAAAAGCGAGGGTTGGTGAGATCTGTTTCTGTGCAAGTGCCATCCTCACCCTCCCAATGTAGGGGCGAGGTGTCTCTCAGTTCATTTAACCATTGTGGCACCCATTTGGTTCTCACAAAATGTTGAAAACTCAAAATATTAATGCTGCAGAAAGTGTCTGAAAGCTAATCTCCTGTTTGAGTTTTTCTGCTGATTTCTGTCATTTTGTTACTTTCGTAATTAAAATTATTTTCTCCTTGATTTTAGTCTTAGATCTATCAGAAAAGCAAAACTGCAGTGAGTTTATGGGCTCCTACACTACCCCCACAAAGGCAGGGTTTTTCTCCAGCCTCTTGGTCCATTTGTACAGCCCTCAGTGGGGTGGTGGTGCTGATGCTCCAGTCTGGTGCTTGCCCCATTTCTGCTGTGGGCTTGTGCCTGCAGGGTGATGGCTGCTTCCATTAAAAAGTCTTCACCTGAAAAAGCCTCCCAGGACAGATTTCCACTGAGACCAGGCCAACAACTCAACTCTCTGTGGTACCACTGGCTTCTTCTGGGGCCTCATCCCAACCCCACAGCTAGTCTGTGCCTTTACCCTGAAGGCAGCATCCCTTCCCTGTGGATGTATTTCTCTGAAGTGCCTTGCACTCCTAAAACAACCTCTCCCCTCCCTCCCAAATCCTATATTCTTCCTAAAATCTGTATGTTGCTTTTAAAAACAGAGTGTGCCCTGGCTGTGCATCTTACTGGGCAGAGGGCCTACTGCCTGTCATCCTTGATGTCCCTCTTACTACTTGTTTCAGCTGGTTGTCTTCTTGGTATTTAAAGGCTTTGTTGTGTTCCACACTTTCAATCAATGAGGAAAAATGCTCTCTGTGTTGTAAGAGTGAAACTGGCAGTTGCACGCTTTGGTTAGTAGCATAAACAGTTGCACAAGGATTTGTTGGCAGCCTTCCCTTCACTAAGGAGGCTATCAGCTAAATGTCAGAGACGTGTCTGGGTCTTGCTGGGAGCTGGAAATGTACTGGGAAACTTCTGAAAATGCCCTCAATTAAGAAAAAAAAAAAAAAAAAAGCTCTCAACAATGTAGTGGACACATGCTGGCTGCAGCAGAGGATGGAGACTCTCCAAGCATGTGGTTAGCATCTCTTCTTGCTCGTTTGTCCTTACCTCTTGAGTCCTCTTCCTCACATAACAGGCTGTGCCTCTCCCCCAGCTCAAAGTGACTCTTCTGCCTCGGCAGCTCATTTCTTCCGTGTGGCCTATAAAGCTGAGCTTTTCCTTCTTGGTAACAGGATCACAAATAGCCTAAAACATTAGAAATGCCCTAACCCCTTGACACCTTCTTTATAACCAAAGCAACAGCATGATCTTATTGCTGGAATGCTTGCCCTCCCTTCCTCATCACCCATGAGTTTAACTGCAGCCTAATCCTGCAAACACTTCCTACCCAGCAGAGCACTTACCAGGACCTAAGTAGCCCACTGACATTGGTGGATTATTCCAGGTAGTACGTCCTAGGAAAGCTAAAGAAGTGTTTGTACCACTGGGCTATTTGGTTTGCAAGCTCTTGGGGGATATTATGTTTTGTCTATAAAGAATCATGCACACGCACGGTGCTGTATAAATAATTAATAATAACAGAACTCACATCAAACTAGCACATATGGGAATTCGTACCACTGGCTTTCCTGGCCTCTAGAAGAAAAATCACAGAATTACAAAGTTTGGAGAAAGCCTCCTGATAGCATATTTGGGTTTGTGGAGTTCACCTCACTTTGGGAAAGTGTTTTCTCTTCCTCTGCACCAGAGGAAACACTGAAGGACCTTCACCTGGCAAGAAATGCACAGGAAGCATATTTTAAGTTAATCCAAAATCTGATTAATATCTCCCAAAGGTAAATTAAAGCTCTTATCACCCTGTCTAACCTTTAATCGTGTAACACAGGAGGTCTGGGTTTTATCAAACTATTTACCCTTTTTGTGTTAAGATTTCCTCGGCTTTCAGCAATGTTGCACAAATTGTTCCTTGGTGAAGGCCTTAAGCAATAAAATAAAATAAATCTGCTCATTTTATTTCCAATGCACTCATCCTTTTTGTTCTTAACTTTTGTTGTAGTCTTCTCTCCAAAATATGACAGAATGAATCTGAATGGATGAAAAACTGTCAAACAAAAATAAAAGATTAAACCAGGGAAAGCAAATATGCAAGCGAAAACAGAGCTGAGAGGCCACAGAAACTTGGATGTTATGTTATAATACAACTTCTGGATTAAAGAGAAAAGCAAAAGACTCCCTTAAAATATGATTAGGAAGGAAAATAAACCTAAGGTGCTTGTTAGAACATAGTTCTCTCTTGACTTCAGATGCAATAGGTGGTTTCCAATTCCAAGAATCTGTGAGAATGAGCCTTTCTTTAAAGATGCTGAGTACGTCATGGGCACACATTTCTCGGGCCTACATCACCTGTTGCTCAGAGGGAAGTTCATCACGCGAGTGCAGTAGTCACGAAGGAAGGCAGTTTCCTTCTCAGTAAGAAGACTTCTGTTTCCTTATGAGCGTGGCACACGTACATCATATTCAACTGCTGCACTTCCTACGTGCTTTTGCAGACCAGACTGAATTGTAAGATGCACAGGGTGAGATTACTATGAATTTTTACTGCACTGACAATGTCTTTGATTAGCAGGTAGAATATATTTTTCCACCTTCAGAGAATGCTTTAACTACCAAAACATGGAAGTCACTGCACTACCTTTGATCTCCATGGAAACCATTCAATTTTGTACAGAATAATTTAATATTCAGTGGTACAGAGAGTACAAAAGTGAACATGAATAACTGCTTCTTGATTAGCTAATATTCATACTTCATAATTTTAAGGAAAAAAACTTGCAATGCCAAGCCTCTCCTATATGCAAGTACCTGTCTGCGAATACCCTGAGCACCAAGTAATAGGAATACTTTTTCTTTCTCACTGATTTAGTGAATGCTGAATAGATCTGTCCAACCAGAAGAGGACCAGCTGGAGAGATGGATGACACCCTGATTCAGCAGACATTACAGCCTGATGGCTCAGGATGTTCTCCAAAGCAAGATGCAGAGGAACAAGTTAAACTCCAGTTTTAGCTACTGAGTAAAAAGCAGATTTTTGTTGCCAGGAGTTCCTTCTTCACCTGTATCTTGCCCAAACTGGTATGAATCCCTGAACCAGATAGTGTCCTCTCCCAGTGAGAACAGGAGAATCCAGCTTCAGAGTCCCAAAGTGTCTGGAGTAGGAAATAGTTCATGTGGCTAAGATCAAAGTGCTTCTGAACATGCCCAGAAATTGAGATTTAGACGCGCAATCTTCTGCTTTGAGAAGCTGGTTGTCTGTGAACTTTAAGACACTTTATTCTAGATCTGGGGTGCACAGAGTTTTCCATACCTAGTTTGCCTCCAAGTACACTTAAACATTTGTGTATCTACAATGTAGGTGCTTCATAAAATAGCATTCTGTTTTCAATTTGGCAGACAGACATATATTTAAATGCACACAGACACCCACAAAAATGTATGCAGTTTGAATCCATTCACACATACAGAAACAGACAAATATATGTAATTTTTAAGCATGGTACGCATATATAATGATATAAAAATGTTTAACTCCATTCAAAAAAGCCAGTACAGTCCCTTTTTCCAGATTTTGCAAAACTGTTATTTTGTGTTTATCTTTTAAGTGAAACAAAATGTAAAGGACTCCTGTTTGTAGGAAGAAAGCAAACAATGATTTCTTTGGGAAGGGTTTGTAAACGTTCTTTTGGTAAGCCAAAATTTAAAAGAAAATAGCAAAAAAACCCACCAAAAACATAGAAGTTATTAAGTTTCTGATTTCTCACAAACTTTTGTTTCATGAAAATGTTTTCCACAATCTGTGTGGAAACCTTTGCATCAGCTATTCTGTAAATGCAGCATTTAGGAGTACAACTGATACAGACAGAAGGGACAGCATTTTCCTGCACTTACCTTCAGATGCCCGCAAATTCTGACGCAAAATTTTGTACATAAGGGTGTCAAGACCTTGACAGTGTCCTTTGTCCTCAAAAAGCTCATTTACTCATTTGCTTTTGTAGGTCTTCACAATAGGCTGATAGATCTGCTGGTATTTCAAAAGCAGTTTCAAAATTACTCCAAAGGTGATATTTGAGATAATTGTGCCCAGTTGGGATCACATTTTCAGAAGACGTCAGAAGATCTTGTCCTTTCTGCTACATTTTAACTAGGTCAGTGCTATTAGCATTCTGGCCCTGGGTTATTTTGTCTGTGAGTTGGAAGAAACATTGAAATAGTAGCAACATCTCTCTCTGCGCTGTGTCGATCACATGCAACAAATATTTCACAACAATAAGAGCAGCTTTGTTGAAGCGAGCTGCACAAATTGACTGCACAGCCTTAGGCTGGGTGACTTTTCTTTTGTAAGGAACTATTTCTTTTCTGTGCTTATTTAATTGTTTACTCCTACTATTTGTTGTACATGGGAACTATAGTCTCTCCTTACCAGATACCTACCTACACTATTTCTAGTGCAACTGAACACAGTTCCCCAACTTTATGAGTCCTCATTTGAGTTGAACTTTAAATCACCAACAGCCCAAGTGATATGACAACTGCGGACTCAGGAAGGCTGTGTGTAAAAGCTGGTCTGAGTATAGTTACTGTGCTGCACTCTGGACTGGTACATCTTCCCCGACAAGAAAAAAAACTCTGCACCTCTTTTACTCTATCTTTTGTTTACATATAAAAGGAAGTCCAGTTTCATTTGCAAGAAATTGTCATTTTATGATAATAGCAGGCAAGAAAGTTCCGTTTAAGTACTTGGGTTATCATACATATTTGATCTAGCTAGCCATATGTCTTGGGGGTACAATATTGGATTAAATTCAGGTTCTGTTGAAGTCAATGGACAAATGTCTACTGTCTCTAGCAGAGCTTGGATGGAGCTCAGTCTTTCAGTTTCAAAAAAACAAGTATATTTTAGGCAATAGGTAATTCAATTTTTGCACCACAGACAGATATCACATTTTGTTTTCTTTTTCCCTAACATATTTAAATGTCTTATTTGCTTTGAACCATATGTGAAGAGCTCCTATCTTTAAACCTAAATAAATTAAAAAACCCCAAGCCTGTCTCCAGCCCAGTTCAACTACAGTGAATTGAAGGTGGGGCAGGGGGTGGAAACAGGCCATTTTAAACCAGGAAATTAGACTACATTTACTCAATTATTATTGCCCTTGAATATTTTTAACAGGTACCAGTGGCTTATAAAAAAGAAAATCCATGCTGTACATATAATCACAAACAAAAGTAAATAAGCAGGCTTAGGTGATCCGTTTTAATGCACAAAGGTATTTTTAACATGTTGGAGTGAGAGGCATAAACTGTTTTGTCCAGGTTAATTTTCCTCTCATTTATTACGTGCTGTTGGATAAAACTTCATGGGCATTCAGGCTCCCCTTGTTCCTGGTTATCATAAATAAAGGAAAGTTTGCTCAAAGAAGTTATATTTTCAGGTTACCAACCACTCTGTTTTTGCTTTCCCTCTTCTCATAAATCAATTATTGAGGTATATTTAATTAAGAACAGATTAGAAACATTTTCATTGTTGTTTTTTAAATTTCCTTTGTACTGAAGTGCCAGGGAGTTAAAATACCGAGCACAAGAGTGAACAGTCAACCATGACTAACTGTATAAAGCAAATAACAAGCTGTATGATCAAAAATGAAAGCCAATGCTGTTCATGTGGAAAAATAGAAATCATACCACCAAAACACTTCATACACATCTCATCTACTGATGTACACAATTGCTCAGCTTAGATCACGCCTCAGGAATGCAGTTACAAACAGAAAGGGACCTGCACAAGAGGTAAATACCCAGAGGGGAAGCCCTGTTTCCCCATGCCTCATCCATTACCCCTTCAGCTTGAGGTTCACCAGTTGTGGAGAGGGAAAAGCAGCGCTAGCTGTTAGTCAGGACATGCTTCTCTCCTTCTAGCTCTTCTGGAGATGTCCTCAGAGAGCTACACCAAATATACGTGCCGAAAGCTATTGCTCAGTGCAGGTAACTTGCCGTGTTTGAGCAGGAAGGCTGGTGAAGGACAGTCACTATCTGTTCCCACCGGTCACAGAACAATGTCTCCCCAAAGCACACGGAATCATCATGCGATGTTGTATTCAGGGCTCTCACATGTCCCTGTCTTCACCAGCATTAAAAATAACCTTCCAGCCTCTGCTGATTTTTCTCTGGGGTTGCAAAGGCCATTATTATTTGAGCAAAGAAAATCTTATCTGCCTATGGGGTGCAGCTGAGTGGGGAAATACTGGATGTTTCTGGGAGAGGATAAAGAGATTTTACCAAACATATTATTTTTTTACATAGTATTTTGAAACAAACAAACAAACAAAAAACCAACTCTCTTCCTGTCAACAGAAAAACAAATACAGCTTAAAATTTTTGCTCTGTTCTCACTGGAGGAAATGGGAAGCTTTCTGCTATTTCATGGGGAATTGAAGCAGGCCAGAGAGATGAGAAGAACAAGAAGCAGCCACCTGCCAATAAAATGGATGAAGTAAAGTACTGTCAGAGAGATCAAGGGCTTTGCATACACTTTAGGAAAGACTTGATTTTATTGTCATTTCAGGCCAAGGAGGAGGGGATTCCATATTCCTGCAGTCATTCATCCTGACTACTCCCCTACTGATTTTTAAAATCTCTTGTGGCTCAGCCCTTTCCTCATGCTTCTGAGGGAAGAGACAGCAGAGGGAATGACAGCTCCTGAGGTTCCTCTCTATGTGTTATCCAAAGACCCTTTAATAATGTTGCCGATGAGCTCTGAATCTTTTCAATCGTATGACTATGCTTTGATCAGGTGAATTTATATGCTGGCATAATTCTCTTTTGAATTCAGTGGGGATTATAGCTGAGTGGTAAATTCAGCTCCCCTGTAAACTAGGGAATGCTGGGACAGCTGGGGACAGAAATCTGCACCCTCTTCTCCAGCTCTACAGCCCCAGTGCTGTTGTGGTTCACATTCATTGGAAGCAGCACATCTGTCCTGCTGGAAATCAGTGCTACATGTGTCAACGCAAGAACAGAAACTTCCAGAGTGTGTTGAGTTATTGACAGGTCAGTGTGCAACCAGAGATGGTAACTCAGATATAAAACTAACCATGTGAATTCTCGTCCTTCTAGTCATATCAGATACCCCCATTCACTCAGTGATGAGGCTTTTCCTGTGCAAGTGCTGAGTTCACTGACCCCAGAAGGTGTTTAGAAGATATTCTGAGAGGATACTTGAGGGTCCTGTTTTCTCTTTAGCATAATTCCTCCCAATTAAAGAGTGTTGTCAGTCCAGAAATTATGACAATTTGGGTTCCAAGTCCTTAGAGTTGAACAGTGTTCACCACAGTGCCCTCAGTAGTCTGCTAGGTAGGCAGACTGCCTATTCTAGGCCTTGTTCCTTATTGCTGCTTTACTCTTAAGCGTCAGTTTGCATCTCAGACCCACATCTGTAAAATAGGGCATTTGCTTCTCTTTGAAAGTGCTCTGAGATCCAAGATGAGAGGTGTGGGATGCATGCTAAACAGGGAACTAAACTATTCTTGGTGCTTTGCAAACAGAAGTTTGACAAAGTCTCTACCTCAAAGATGTTATAATCTAAAAAAATAAAAGTAAAAAAAAAAAATTAACTGCCGTCAGAAAAGCAAACTCAACTCTTCTAAAACTAATAATAACATTAAAAACAGACTAATACTGTTCCAGTGTCCATGATTATTAAACAGAACTAAATATAAAGGTTGCTCTGTTCCACGTGCCTTTATTTACCAACTCATCTAATTCTGGGAAGCAAAATCAGAAAAAAAAAATCAGGCTGCTAAAGAAAACAAAGCCCTCCCCAGCACCTTTCAGATGCTGCCAACTCAGGAACTAAGAACAGCTGTGAACCAGCAAGACCAAAAATCGGAGACAAGTCCACCAGCTGCTGCAACATCTCTGGTGCTCTTGGGAAGTTGCTAGTGATAATGCCAAAATACATTTAAAGTGCATTTCTGTGTATATGTATGTAAATACTGTAGGATTTTCTTTGAGAAACTTCTCATGTGTGATATGCAGGTGGACAGACTGAAACCTCTTCATTGAGAGAGGAGCCTTGGAATGCCTTAGTGACACCAAAATGACATCACGGAGTTCAGGTGTGGTATCCTGATGAGCTCCATACAGAGGTCTCTGCACTCCCGTCCATACCTGTAGGGAGCAGGGAATCCTCCTTCACACACTCCAGGAAAAGCTCTGTCTTGGCCTTCATTGTAGCCTCTTGTGTGAGGCTTTTAACCTGTGGCTTGGGAGGTGCTTTAGAACTGCCATCTCTGTGCACTTTGCCTCAGGCTGCACAGAACTTTCTGACTTGTGATTATGACAATTATTAGTCAAACCTGCATTTGGAAAATAGTTAGAAATCCTCCTACTATACAACCTCCCCCCCCGAGTCTGTTCAATGTTTCTACAGTTTTGAGAAAAAGCAGCAAGCCTTCCAACTCAGTTACTTGCCTTGTTTTTTGTCAGAGTCAGAATCAAGCATGCTTCTGACCAGCAAGAGGACCTGACATAATGATGGTTTCATATAGATAGTTTTTCCTTACTGTTGTCTTGACTGGAGGGGCTGAAAGAGCCATCTTGGGCCTAGACAGCTGCTCGCATGCATTTGTGTGCAATTTGCTCATTTAGAGTGAGGTGAGCATCACTTTTTTGTTCTACTACATGCACTGGAGTAAGCCTGGTGCTCAATGCAGAAGTCATCTGTAACAAAGCAACTAATCTGAAGTTTACTGGGCACATTTTTGTGGCTGTGCCTTGAGAATGGCACCAAGTATCAAGCTGTACCTTGAGCTTCTGAGCAACCCAGAACAAAGGGTTTCTCTGTAGTGACGGGACAGGGAACACACCAGAGAAGTGCTGTTAATGCCAGGGAGACCATACTGCCAGTCTACTCATCACACTCTCCCCAGCAAGCTCAGCCTCTTGCCCTTAGGACAGAGTTGTCAAGGAATGGGTTTGTCTCTTCCTTTTGTTCTTGTTCTCTATGAGAGGGGACAGTAAAGGCATTTGTATTCTGCACACTGGCAGGGACTGATAAAGCATAGACTGAGCCTGTTTCTGAGCTCTCTGAGCTGGCTGCTGAGGTGAAGGAGCAGTAGAATTTCTGCTCTGGTTGTCAATTAGGCAGGTAACATATCCCTGAGAAAGTTGGTGTGCAAGAGCCAAGTATTTTTTGTACACCGCTGATGAATAACTTGAGCCTACCTGCCAGGTGCCAAATGCTTCCAGAAATCTCCCAGTTCTGTGGGAACTGAAAGACTCAGCTTGTTCTTGACTCTTTTTTGGAGTCAAACCCTAGAAAATGGCAAACTTTTTAAACAAAGGCTCCTCGCCTGCTGGGAGGATGTGGCGGATGCACTCAACCCCTTAACCAAACTAGTGATGGTTTGCTACAGACTCCAGAGGAGGTAAGGGCCTGAGCTTTAGCTGGGTCAAGAACTCCTCTAGTTTCTCTCTTGTCTCTCAAAACTCATAAAGGAGGAGAGTGACATAGTGAATATCGATGAATATGAGCTTGGAACACTGATCATGCAATTAACACATGAATAGTGAGTGGCTTTTCCAAGACTCATTCATCAAGGAACAAAGGGAGTTGTGAGTACAGGGAGTCTCACGCATACCTTTTCCATTGCATGTAATTTGATTATGAGCCAACCACTTTATCCCATAAATATGACAGCCTATGTGAGCCTTCCTTGAGCTCTCCCTGCTAGGCAGCGTGGCTGCATGGCAGTGATCTCCCCTTCAAGCTGGGATGACTCTCAAGGTTGCTCCTCCAGGCAGAGACCCTTTTACCTGCAGCAGATCTTTGGATAAGCCAAATTTGAGCTCTCCCTGAATTGGAGCTGGACTGCACACCAGGTAACTATCCTCTTGAGCAGGGACACATCTCAAAGTTTGAATTTCCTTACCTGAGACTAAGAGATCCTTCCTTGCACAAGGCAGAGAGATCCCTTACTTGCGACAGATCCTTGGTAAGTGACTGATAGCATGTTGAAATAATACTAATGAAACATCACTAATCCACATAGTTACTCAATTATTATAACCTTTGTATAGATAATTCCATTAGACACAAACTGTTGTCCCAGTCTGAGTCCAAGATTGGACTTAGCTGCTCCTAAACTCCATAAGGAGTTCAGAAAGCAAGAGGGTCTACTCTAAACCTCATGATTCAACAGGAGAGTCTTTCTTGCCCTTTGCATCTCTGGTCTCTGTATGTACTGTTCTAACTCAATTCTAAATCAATTTTCCTTTGTATGTTTCTTTCATGCAGTAAGTAATAAGGTGAACTTTGCCATCAAACTTACTGAACCTTGATACACCATTGTTAAACTTTGTTAATTTCCATTGAATCTATTGAATGTTGGCAAATTATTATTTTACCTCAATCAAACATATTGGTGCTTCTCTCTTTTGAGTGAGGTGCATTCCACTCATCTGTGATAGGGAAGAGTGAATCACACCCATGAGAAACATGAAGTAGAAAAAAGGACTCCAAATCTTTAGTGACCACTGATTCTGTAAGAGCATGATGCATGCTCTTTTCAGACCTGAAAGTCTATCCCAGAGGTGAAACAATGCCACCATACCTTACACCATTTCCTTACATTGCTGTTTGTCTGCTTTCCTGCATGAATCACTCGTGTTGTGATCTCTGGTTTACATGCTTCTAAAATCTTGCGCAATGTTGTCATGACTGTTATGCAGTTGGTAGAAGCTTTATGTGTTTATTGCATTAGGTTTACATAAAATATCTGTATTTTGGATAAATATATGTCTTAAATGCCAGGATGACTGGCCTAACACAGTAAGTTTGTAGAAGGCAGTGGCATGGGGAAAGGTAGGTTGAACCTTGGCTTTGGTGTGGTAGCCAGTCGTTTGTAAATGGTTTTTTTTTTCACTTCATTCTCTTAGTTGTCTACCTGTGAGTGATAAAGAAAGAGACGACACTGTCATTGTACACATGAACTGATGTGGTTTTACTGCATTTGGCCACACACTTAAAAGAAATATGCTGGTACAGAGTAGCCACAGGTCTTATCTCTGCTGCCACTCCTTTCACAAAAGAACTATCTTCACATCAACAGTTTTCCATCCTTGGCTTGATAACACTGCAGTCCTACTTTTTGCTCTTGGTCCAAATGCAGAGATTAAAAACACTCAGTTGATGCAAATGGTGGGTTGCTACAACACACAGAACGGGGTGTAGATGTGCTTCATACAACAGAGCAGAACTGAAGGGGAAAATGTTACTTGGATGCAAGATGCCTCTTTAATTGATTATGGCAAGGAAAATCAAATACCATATCTGCTTTTTTCCTGGAGTATATCGAGACTGAACATAACTAACACCTGTTCATGTAAAGCAAATACTTGTCATGATTTAAACTTCTGTTTGCATACAACTCTGAGTAGTGCATCTTAAAGTCATACATATTCATATAGAATGAAAAATGCATAATGTCTGCATAAAAAGATAAGCTGTATGACTATATATGAAGACAACAACTACAATTCTCACAGCACTGTCATAGGTTAATTTTAAAATATTCAAGCATTATTTAAAAAACAGTAAGCTGAACTTAAAACTACACTATGAAAAAAATGTATAACTGAACCAATGCTGACTTGTTTTCCTTAATAAATTTTAAATTTTCCTTTTTTTTTTTTTTTTAACACTTTCTATTAATTAGTTGTTATTTTAACCTCCAGAACCGTGAACAGATTTCTTCTGCCTCTGGGCAATTGAGTTATGCTCTGATCTCGAGTTCTAAGGGAAACGTTCCATTTTATTTTTTTCCACAGTTGAATAAACAGTACCATGTATACTATCTCTTGTGTTAGAATAGCGTTGTCTTCACATAAGACTCAAATAATGGTATTAGTCATTCATTTCCTTGTACACATACACCCAATTGCGTGTTGACAGGTTTATAAGGATGCAGTGGCAGCCGTGGGTGCTGGGAAGCTCCTAGACGACAGCCTTTGAATCCTTGCAGTCCTGAGCAATGGTGCCTGAGTTAGTCTGTTTATTGTCTGCTTTCTCTCCCAGATGCTTGACTTGTCTGAAAGATTAATACATTAACAAGAGTGGTAAGGTCCAGGGTTGCACATCTTTAAGACATGTTTATTAGCAGATGGCACATGAGATTCAAAGGTCACCGTGGAAGGTAACATTTTAAAATGAAACAACAATATTTATGTTCAAATACTATGCTGATGAGATCATATGGAAAAATGTTTCTGATTAAATTAGTTTATAAATAGCTGTGATATATCTACTGAAAATTCCAAATGCCACTTTTAGTCTTCTTTCTCTTATTCTGTTACTTCCTAATTTACTTAGTAACACAAGACTACCTTCTTACATAAACAGACTAGCAGCTGAAAAAAAAAATCTATACTGGACACACAATCCCACTTTCTTAAATAATTGAAAATCCAGTGTGAAATCTGGTTCTATTACCTACTTCTTAAAGCTAATATCCCATATAATAATTTTTTAGGACCTGAAAAAAATTTTAACTTTTAAATTCTCTAGGGTAAAATTCATCTTGCAGACTTAAGGACTTATTGTCAGATAGCTATCCTTATTTACAGGCAATATTATGTGCTACAACACATTTGACAAAAATCATGTTATGGTACTTACTTACACAGAATCCATACAATGAGAAGAAAATCCTTTTCTTTAGGATTGCCGTAGGAGGACTGACTGTCTTATAGCTCATTAGTAAACATTATCAGTAACACTTAAACCTGAAATCTTGTTTATCCTGTCAAATTGCCACAAGCTGTATGTAAATTCTAGAGGAAATATTTTTGCACAGGTTTAAAAGGGCAACTAAGCTCTTAACATTTCTTATCTACCAGACCACACAGCCATTAAAATGTAGCGGATTTAAGTGGTACTTACTTTTCATGTGATCCGTTTTCAACTTTCATAGCCCCTTCCACTGGATCTAGTCCTTGTTCTGAAAATTGTTTCAAGGCACTTAACGCTGCCTAAAGAAAAAATGAGTTGTCAAAAAACCCACTGACATAACTGTATTAACACCAAATGAAGGAAGGTGTGTATTTTGATATTCTAGATTTAAATAATTTCCTGTATATTGAAGCCATTTAGGCTACAGAGCTAACAGAGTGGGTACGTAATAGCTCCATGATAAACAGCTGTGCTTGTACACACGTCTGAGGAGATCTTCTTCCTGGGTGTATGAGTAACTTTCATTGGCATTAATACAAGCTTCATCACGTACATGGAGAACATGATATACTTTTAGGATTCTTGCCTCTCTGGCCTGTAAAGTCTCTCCAGCTTCTCCACGTACTTTCCTAGAGCTTTCCAGAGCTCCTACAGACAAAATCTTGTTTTGTAGATGATTGCAGAAAGTGTAAGCAACAGGAAGAGAGGTCAGCAGGACACTACCGGCACTCCAAGGCGGGATCTTGAACAATGCAGCAGACTGATGTCTTAGTGAAGCTTGCTAAACAACGTGAGCCAATATGGGGCGATTATGAAGCATAGGCAATAGAAGAATGATCAGTTTTCAGCTGACATCTTTCTGCACAACTGCTTTCTTTATTGAGCAGCTTCTCTTTCATCTTCATGAGTCCTGCTTTAGGAATCAAAATTGTTCTCTCCCTCCTAACTGGTTTGGCAATAGAAAATGTATTTTTTGTAATTAATTTAGCAAAGGTTGATTATGAAACTCTCAGATACCATTTGGCTGTCTTTGAAAACACAACCAGCACAATAAAAGACTTGAGGTCAGTTCTGTCTTGAAGGTGAAATGCAAAGCAGAAATGAAAACCTGATTTTTCTGTTTAATCACCCCCACCTAAGATGCATTCAGCACTAATCACAGGAGGGGAAAAAGGTAACTTTTCACAGACACTGTCACCTAAGGTAACATCTCCAAACACTGAACTGACTGCAGACCCTAAGGTACTTTCTTCACGGTGAGGCAACAACTGTTGTTTAGAAAATTGGAAGTTGCTCTCTTCTTAATTGTTGGGACAAAAGGAATCCATGTCTCTGTCTTCATTTCCCATTCCTCTCAGAGAGCAGGAACTCTGACCAGAACAGGAGCTGCTGTTGTGATGAAGTACTAGATTTGCTTTTGTTCTAATTCTTTGCCTGGATTCTCTCAACAGCTCCTTCCCTTGAAAGGTATGTTTATACAACTTAAATATTATTAGGCAATGTGTATTTTGGTGCCATGAACAACAGCAGAAAAAATGCCAGACTGTCCTAAAGTAAAAGACCGTGTATCCCAGAGATGACTATTGTAATGACTAGCTGCTAAAGCTTCCAAAGGCTGCACAAGGTGCTCCCACCCATAATGCATGAAGATGGAGTCTTTCTAGTCTGTGAAGTTTTATTGTTTTTTGCCCTAGCAAATAAATAATAAGCTAAACATTTCTTAAAGTGTCTTGGTAAACTTCAGATTATCACTGTTACTTACCCATCCACTCTACCTTTACCATGTGTTCTGGGCCCCCTGTATCTGACAGCTAACCCGCTCTTTACTCTCTCCTTCTTCCCATCCATTGACATAATTTTCTTCTCCATCTTAAAATCTCTGCTGCCTGTATCTTTCTCTTTATACCTTTTCGATGCTACGGCTAAGGACTGAGCCTCAGCTTCACCTCAATAACAGCTTCTCCCATTACAGGATCTTTCACTTTTATCACCCATTGAGTTTCCCAGTGAATGAATTCTCCCTTTCCTTGTTTCTTCTGGTTTTCTTGACATTTTGATATATTTGCATTTTTTATAAGACAGCTCTTTTTCTACCACCTCATAGTGTCCCTTGTAGTTTTAGATGTGCATTCTCAACTCCTATAAGCTCCTATCACCATCTGCCCTTCCAGCCTCGATCTTGACTGTGCAGCAAAATCACTGTTTGTTCAATCCAAATAATTTCTCCCAGTGGCAACAAGGGTTTTCATCTCTCATCTTCTCTTTGTTCCAGTAAGCCAACACCTTTCTTCATCTCAGTTTCTCTCTTCTCCTCCTCTCCCTGGAGTCCTTTTCATCACAATGCAAGCTACTCATTATGTGAGGAAGGGGAATGATTTGGGCTTCTACGCTTCCTTGCACAGGACTGCTTCTGCATTGTATTTTAGTTGGTCATGGGTTAGCAACTATGAAAACCAAGCAATTCAATGAGCAGGGACTGGCACACAAGAATCTCCTGTCTTCTCATATCCATTTTTCCTGAAGCACATTAGGAAAATATTCAGGATCTCCTTTCTTCTTATGTATGGTAGTCCAAAAACCATTATCAGGTAGCACCGTGAAGAAAGAAGGAAGCTGAGACATCTGCTCCTCCTACACAGTTGTACTGCTGTCTCATCAGTTTTTGAACCCACCCTGCTTACTTTTTCATATCCATTCTTATCTTCCAGGCCTGATGTATAAATTGCAAACTTGTTGTGGAAGAACTGTTTGTTCATGTTATTTTTTTTGTACAGTGGCTTAGACAAAAAGGCCCTGATCACAGCTGGTAAGAAGTAGAGCCAAGTAATGTTTCATTTAAGATTAGATCACAGGTTGATCATATGATATGCAGAACAGTCTGATCTTGATCTGTGGTCACCAAAATCCCCAAATCATCAAGAGATCAATTAGACCAACCCAAAGTTCCTAATTCCTCCTAGAATTGCTCTGAATATGAGTAAATCTGTTACTTACTACTGTTTTACTCATAGAACTGGCTATTGCAAAGCATACAATATAAATTACAGAGCAGCTTGCAGGGTTGCTTTGCAGAAAAACTGCATTGGAACTTCCTGGAGGAATATTAGCCACTGTCTCACCAGAAACAGGTCACAAGGATATCTCTCCTCTTCTAACAGCAAGGGAAGAAATACTGCAATACAAAATTATGAACTCCTTGCCTGTGGGCATAGATCATTAATAAATGGGTGTCAAGAAAGCAAAAATGGAACAATTAGTAACACATAAAGTGAAGGTATGATTCAAGGTGTTTAATGATAAGCATGTTTAACACCAGCATAATATCCAAATCCCAATGCTTGTAACTTGGTGCAGTCTCATTTCTCCATCTCACCCTTCTTCAATCCATGCCCTTCCCAAGCTGAAATGTGATATAGAAGATAAGATCTCAGATCTATTGTATTTCTGAACCCAAATATCAGAGTGGGAAAGTGGCAGGAAAGTAGTCCTGTACCTGCATCCTTGACCTTCCAAGAAGATGTGTCTGGGTGTTTGTGTGAGCACTGTTGAAGAAACAGCCCTTTACACCGTCCTTCATTGCTGGGCTTCTCACCTTTGCTGCTCTGGAGCCAACAATCTCTTCAAAAGCTCTTGCTTCTCACTATTGCATCCCCACATCTTCTGCCTCCATCCCACATCTTTCCCAAGTCACTCCACAGCGTCTGGTCTTCTACTCCTTACTAACCAGGTTTATATGAAAACTGATTTCTTTTTCATGGAACCATGTCTCTCCATAAGATACCCGTGGGTGAAGCCTAACAACTTATATCCTGACTTTTGCAACATTTGAACCTTGGGAAAGTTTCTTTCCTTTATAAAATGTCCATTGATGGGATGTGACTGAAGGGCTGTAGAACAATGGTAGAGGGAGCCTTGCAGTATGTTAGCTCCTCCCCCCCCCCATAGCCTGCTTACATTTGGAAGGATCAGCAAAGCTGAGAGAAGCTGGTAAGTAAACAATACTTTGGACCTTAACAGATGTCCTTAATGTTTCTCCTCTCCCCATTGTGCTCCTAGACAGACATGAAGATGCTGGATTCAGGAAGGAAGCTGGTAGCTGAGAGGCTGTGACCTGAATAGTCATCAGAGTGACACAGAGCCCAAGTAATCTGTAGTGAAGAAGAGTTACAAGCAGACACTGGGCTAATTTAATCCATGATTCCATTCTATTACTCCCAACAGATTTACACAACTTGGCTTAAATATAACTTGTGAATGGCAGATAACTTAGGTTAAATGAAAAGGAAAGAAAAGAATGGAATATTTGACAGTGAATCTGGTGAACAATTTCCTCTTTTAAAGACTCAACATTTCCTTCCATCGACATTTTTCTTACAATAGAGCATCTGCACAGATATAGAGAAATTTTTCTCTCCCCCAGAAGATTTTACAACTGCTTTGTGAGTGAAGCCCCATAGGTTACAGAACAGATGTCCTTACACATTTCTTGTATCACTTGTTTTCTGTGTAGCTACAGCAGTGCCAAAAATACGATGCCAGCAGGATGCACCGCGCTGCTAGCTGTTTGTCTTGGCTG
The DNA here is from genome assembly GCF_000699245.1 of Pterocles gutturalis. NCBI lineage: Eukaryota > Metazoa > Chordata > Aves > Pterocliformes > Pteroclidae > Pterocles > Pterocles gutturalis. The sequence goes on along the minus strand of NW_010133112.1, from coordinate 145,641 downwards.
CCATTTCCGTTATTAGTATGTGTGTGTATCAGGATGGGGATGGATGTTTCCAGTCATTTTTTAGCTATCCTTAAGTCAATTGGCAATTAGTAAATAGCATTGAAACTTGTGAATATTCTTCCTGTCTCTCACTCTGGGGATTAAGCATCTTATAATGACAATCTAGTAACATTAGATCATTCTTTTAGCAAGAACAGCATACAGGCACTACACTAGCCCATGTGCATTTAAGAACCACATCCTCACGATAAAATTTTCACACGTTTGTTTTAGCACAGTATGGGGTTTGTGTTTTTCCTCTTAAACCTATATTTCATTTCAGATTATTCCATGAAACCAAAAACTGTAAAAGTTTGTTGTTCTCTCTGGCCCTTCCAGCTGATTTTACCAAGGAGGTCTGAGACAATCCTAATAAACACACTGCTTGATACTGTTAGTTTACGGGTGATATGTCTCCTAACATCAGTTTTCTAAGTACATAAAAACCATATTCAGCTTAGCCTTAACCAGCATTTTCTGAAGACATAAAATTATGGGCAGAAATAGTTACGCTGCAAAACTGAATTAAGTCAGGGTCCGGAGTAGGTCATGAAGGACAAGATTTTACTGTGTTTAGTACCTGGGTCTTAGTTCAAGGTTGAGTTTGCAGAGTCAAATGACTCATTCTGGTCATACCACTTGTAGCTGCATACCGCACAGAAGAGACAGTCTCAGGCTGTGCCCAAGTCTAGTTTGAAGAAAATGCTTGCATGCCAGCTTAAAATGATAGACAGATCTAACTCCAGTCCTTGATTTCACTTGCAAGGCAGAAGCCTACACAACAGCAGAGTTAATGTGTGAACAAAACTGGTAGTGAGCGTGCTCACAGTCAATCAATGTTCATCTCTTTTTGAAGCCAAGAGAAAAATGCCGCCTGAAGGTGAGAGGTTCTTCCACTCTCCCTGACACTTGAGGCCTCAAAAGGCAGTATCATCTGTGCAATAACACTGCAGCAAAGCTGTCTGCATCAGTAATGAGATGTACTTCATGACTTTTTAATATGTGGATTTAAATTTCACTTTTAAAGGCTATTGAAAAAAACCCAACAATATCACAGCTGTAGAGGTGAGTTTGAGGACTTGGTGTCCCAAAGCTAAGTAACTATTTAAATTTGTATGTATTTAAAATGGTTGTTCTTGGTGATTGTTTTTGCTTTCTCTTGACGAAGAAGTTTTTGACGAAGCTTCCACCTGGCTTTAACTTGTCCACACCCAAAATTGCATGTTTACAGAAATGCATAACTTGTCCACAGCCAAAAGTGCATGCGTACAGAAATGCACAAAGGGAAGATATAATTGCTTGTTTAGACTTACATACATGCACACAAAGTAGTTAAAATTTGACTCCTTAACATACCCATCTAATTCTCTTGGATTTACTAGGTTGGCCACATATAAGCTAAACAAAAACTAGGAGGTGGATATTGCAAACAAATCCTTTTTCTGCACAGCTTCTGTTGTAAATGAATTTACTATATCTCAAGCAGCAACTTCTGCTAGGAGTTTTTGCTGCTTTCCTCACAATGTGCTGTTCTCCCCAGCTGATTAGATTTCACATGAACCAGTGTTAAAATCTGTTTAAAAATTAAATTCAGAAAGACTTTTCACACTGAACTATGTAAACCTTAATTAAATTACTTTAAACCCTTTCCTCACACCATTTATGATACGCATGAAAAACATGGGGTTATAATCTGATTAACTCATGTAGTTTACATGGAAATAGCATTTTCTAAACTGATTAATCTCTGCACAAAGCTATAGTCACCTGATAGGCATTACAATCAAGGCTTCTGATTGCACCTGTCAAGAGAAGGAGCTTGGAGGATAGAGGAGTCCTGTGTCTTCAAACAAAGAACGATGATTCACAGATCAAGTTTAGTTTAGAACAAGTCCCACATAGTAGTTAATGCTACCCCCAGGCAACTCATGCAGCCAGCATTTAAATGGCGCTCAGTCCAGATACAGCCTGACCTTGCCAGCTTTCTGGGGGTAATCCTGAAGTAAGGATTAACTGTTCTTGAACAATTTTTCCAATATATTAAGCACAGCTTCTATCAACAACAGCATGCACGTCACCTTCTTCCACCTAGTTTTATCAGACACATATATCTGTTCCTGCATGCTTCTCAATATTCCAAGTGGATGCAATGAAAGACACTATTCAACATGGAAGTTCATTTCTGTAGGTTTTCGTCTTCAACAATCTACTTAAGCAAAGGGACTGCTTGAGTTAACAGTAGAGAGAGCCAATTAGGCATGGCTTATTTTAGAATGTGAACCACCACACTAGAAATCTGTCCCTTTTGGGACTATGCAGTAATTCTAGAAGTAATGAAAGGCAAAGCATTCTCTCAAAGCCCAAGAAGGAGTTGCATTGTCATCTGAGGTGAGACAGTTCTATTGCTTCAATGGTGATACAAGAGTTTCTAGCTACAAAGAGAAAAAACAATACTGAAAAGCACCTTTTAAAAAAAAAAATTGAAAGATGTGCTTTCATATAAAGAGTATTTGATAAATAATACTGAATGTCAAACTTAATGAACTTAACTACTGATGTAAGCGATTAATCCAGTGTGGAGAGGCTAGTCTGGTTGCTAAGTTTAGGTTGCACTTGTAGGCGGGAATAGGAGAGGAAAGAATTGCTAAAAGATCTGTATTGGACTCAGAGAAGAAATGTTCTTAAATCTGTATCTTCTTAGACTCCTCCCTCTTTACATATTCTCAATTGCGACGAGTAAAGTGCAATACTTTCGAGTGCTACCAAAATGCTAACTTTTGCCTACTTGCAATCTTTGCTGGAGACCAGTAAGTTGGCACTTCTTTATAAACATCTCAAAAGACCTTTCAGGCTCAATGCCAATATCTACTGAGGTGTGTCTACATCCTCTAATGGTGAAATAAGGTGTGAAAATTCAGCCCCAGTATCAGCAGTTAAAATAAGTCCTAATCAGGTCTCTTTTGTCAGATAATTTCAGTACCTTTTCAGTGTATACTCTTCAGTCATTAGTGGTACTGTTCTAGAAGCTTGAAAGTTCTTTTAAAGTAAATTTATTTCTAAATTCAAACTTCATATTTTTTCTTCAATTGTTACAATTTAAAGAACAAAACCAGAAAGAATAATGCATCATTACAGTTTACTTATCAACATGGAGAAAGCTATTTAGAAATTGTACTCCCATGTGTTTACAATATATATAACAGAATTTCACCAGACAGCAATTGATCTTCAAATTAATCTTGCTTCTAATTTTATATCATCAGTCAAAAGCTACTTACACACTAACTTTCAGAAGGAGGTAGACATCTAAGCAATATAGGTTCTTTCAATAATTAGAGACATCAAAATGAGAGCATTTAGTTGTCCAGTTATTGTATGGATAGGTAGAGGTTTAAATCATGTAACTGAGACAACACTCAGGTATGGTTGAGAAGCTGCAGACAAAAATTGTAGGAGATTTTAAGAAACATGGCTTTAACCTAGAAGTGTAAACAGCAGAATGTGTATCCTCAGGCAAAATCCTGCACCAGCAGGGAAGAAAGGCCATGAATCACTGTCTCTTTCATCACTGATGGCTGGAAAATATCCCTGTCAGCTGTGTTCTCAGAACAACTTGGTTTATTTAATTATTTATTTATAGGCATTTCTCCACTTCACTGCCATAGATTTGCAAGTCCACTGTCATTAACTCTATCTGTATTGAAGGAGAGTTTGACCTCTTGATTTTAAATAAGTGGATTGAGGTTCTCAGCTGTGTTAAGAGTTCACAGTGACTTTGAAAATATGCTGCAATAGAGAAATCTCTTTATCTCTCTGTCCTCCCCAGTTCCATCCTGGTTTTAACATCACTACCACAGCCTTCACTACATAGCTAGCAGTACATAAACAAGGCAAAGACCATGTCATTCCGCACCAGAGAACGGGCCCTGACCCATATTAGTACTGTAGATGTAGCCAGAACTGCTTTAACAAAATGAATGAGCTCTAAATTAAGCTCTATTTAAACAAGATATAAGCATTTATTCTGTTATTTAAGTGGTTTTCTTAGGCAACTGCTCATGGAAAAGAGTCAAAAAAATTGGATATTAAAATATTTTTATGAATTCTCAAAGATCCACACCAAAATTAGTATACAAGTTCAAACCATCAACTATTACTCAATGCTTACTTCAACACGGTTATTGTTCCATGTAAAGTAAACTGAACCTGTAAAACACGCTCAATTTAAATATGTTTCACCTCTACTTGCAAATATCCTCTTCTTCATGAGACAAAATGCCGCTAGGGACCAGAGATAGTTTTATTATTCTTGTTTTTAAAGAGAAGGAAAACAAAGCAAAGAGTGCATGAGTACATAAAGGGCTGGCCCAAGGTCAGGCAATAAAAGTATGAATCAGTTTTACTAGTTTACATGCATTTTATCATAGCCCAAGATAGACAGAGGGAGATTCTGAAAAAAGGTATTTAATGATAGAAAATAAAATAACAATCTTCACAGCAGCCCCAATTTTAATTGAAATGCCTAGTTCCTGTCACTATCACCCAGCAATCTATAATCTTCTAATTAATGCTAAATACTTTCCATGGCATAGCAGAGAAAGACTCACTTTTAAGAGAAGAGGGCAAGTGAGAGCCTCTAACAAATTTGTTTTTTTCTGAAATATTCTGAAGAGCATTTTTTTCCACCAACGTTTTACAAAAATACATTTTTTTTCTTTAAAGCTTGACATGTCTCTATTTCTAAAGAATAAACACTTTGCTTTAGACATAGGAGTAATTCCCTATATATCAGATTCCTTGGTTTTAGCAATTTTAAAATGAAAGAATGTTTGTTCTCTCATACCAAGACCATTACCTTTAGATTTTAAGTGTGTGTCAGTCTAAAACTTTGGTTTGAGGACAAAAGCAAGAGATTACACTTAATGCAAAAGGCTGCCCATTGGCTTCTTCAAGCAGCACATTATGGCTGGAACAATGAGGGAGTTTAGGGCTGGAGATTCTTGCATTACAACATCTGTAAAGAAGCCCATGAACTAAATTGTATTGTATGGCTGCTTCTGTGTAACTCTACTCCTGTGGCCCGCATATTGGCATTCAGAGAAGGACACTGCCACCCTCAGAGCCCTGACGACCAATCCCCTCTTCATTCTCCAAGTCTCATTTTACAGGCTTGCATGTATGTCCAACAAAGTACCAAATCCACACTGACAGCTAAAAGCGTTATATTAAGCATATATGGCATGTAATTAGAAATCTGAGTGTTTCCAAAAGGCAAAAGTTTTTTATTCTGATCCCCGAGTATTTTTACACTGCATTAACTGGTATTTTTCTCCTAATTGAAGTTGATTTAAGTGAGATCAGAGCTGGGCCCAAGAGCTACAGGCCAGACTTCTCATCTGAAGTAGTTCTTAATGTAATTTTGTCCTTGCTAACTGTTGATGGCTTGTCCTCATCTCATTTTAACCTACAACCATCAGGTCCTTTAATGGAAGTGTCTATAAAGATCTTCTCTAAAATATGCTTTTCCAGCACACTTAATGTCTTTTAATGTCTTTCCAATTAAATCCAGATGTGAAAAGCTTAAGGAACAGTTCTCAGGACTGAAAAAGATGACATAAATCTTGCAGCTGACAGAGATCCCACTGAGCTCAGTTGGGGAAACTCACAGAGGACTTCTTGTGGGCCAGAAAAGCTGCTGGGTATAAAGACAGATGTGTATACTCCTATTAAAAAAATTTAAATAAAAACTGACTCCTACAATGAGGTATCCACAATTATCAGAGACATTACTAAGTCAATCCCTCAATGTGCTGAGCACATCCTGTGCGGTACAGATTTCCCTCATCTTTTCGGGAAGTTTATCAGAGTTGAAGGGGGTCACATCTGTTTGGGAAAGAGCCTTTCACCTTTCAGGACTGCTGCTCTTAAACCAGTGTAGGGGCTGATTCTGGAAAATGCTGGCTGTCTTGGTTTTGTACTGCTATCAACAGGGAGATCATGTACTCAGCAAAGCAAGACTCTGAATTTCTGCCCTCTCTCCTTTACTTCTTTCATAATCAGGTTAGCAGATTAAATTGTGGTTTCATTACAGAAGAGTATCCAAATGTGCTATTAATTATAAATTCTTACCAATCTGATGGGAAACTGGGCATTCCTAGTAGCTGACTACCACTGCTGGGCAAGTGCTGTTTGTGCAGCTGTCAATTTGGGGTTTTTCACTTATACACTCTCAGGATTTTTTTATTTTTTATTTTAACTACACTAGATCATCTTATTTTGCCCCTCCCAATGTGTTTGTAAATGTGGGCTCAGCTCAAGCCACATCTTTCAGACAGGAAACAACCCCCACACACAGAAAGTTTCCAGAAAACTGCCCAGCACAAACAGCTTTAATACTTTCCTACCCTCCTGCTACTTACTTATTTATTTTTGAAATTGGTAAATTATCCAGACAGATCAATTATTTTTAAAGAGCTACATCCTCATGAGACACCAGAAAGAAAATGGGAAAAACATTCCAGGATAGAAGAAAAACCTGCTTCTAAGTGAAGATAAAGCTTGAATCGATGTTCATTAGTGGCAAGAACTTCAGTAGAGACCGTTTGGATAGTGTTACTTAATTTCATTTTTTCTAATGCCAATAAAAAGGTTTTAGCATGGTTAGGTGTTATGATTGAGTGTATGGAAACATGAAACTAGACACCTGAATTAAAAGACAATCGTACATACTCAAGTACAACAATAAGTGATCGAACATGGGATCTGGGCAATAGCGCAGGCTTAACACTGAAATCCGTAGGCTCCTAAACACCTGCACAAGAGCTCTTGAAGATAAAATTCCTCTGGTTCTCAACTTGCTTTATTTTCCACGATGGCCAGCACTTTTCAGACTATCACTCCTGCATGGCTGAAGGCTGGATCTGACTCCCACCAAAATCAGTGCTTCATGACCATCACTCAGGAGACACGAGGAATGCCCTTTCCTTGGAATGAGACGCTGTCTCCTCGAGGATCCCACTTTTGGCTAGCTCAAGGAATGAGCTCAAATGTCCTGTGCTTTGTTGCCAGGGACCACCAGGCCAGCTCTGATTTATAGCTTTTTCTTTGCAGTTTTATGATACAAGAATGTTCACTTGTAATTACAACAGCATTTTGTTGGCGCCCTGCCTTCACTTGGGTATGCACAACACCATATCCTTCATTCCAGCCTTTTTATGTCAAGACCTAAATTCGAGGAGAAAAGTACATCAGAAGTATTATGAAGATACTGCAGATCTTGCTGCTCCTCAAAAAGGGCTAGGGAGATATATGACCAGCTGGATAGGACACTGAACTAGGGGTCAGAAGGAGCGCTGGTTAATTTTTTTCTCAGAAAAACACAAAATCAAGAAACAAACCTTTTTATGAGAATATGTTAGTTTTGAGAAAAGATTTTCTAGGTCCATGATAGACTGTCCAGTCAAAATATCACAGACAAGCACCATAGGTAATCACTGGGCTAATGACTATGCTTGTGTTGGTACATTCATAGTTAATTGTTCTTCCACATGAAAAAAATTCAGGAGATCTCTAGTTCATTTCAAAGTGAATGAAAACACTTGAACTTTTGATGTGTTTTGTAGGATAAAAAACCCTGTTTCATTCAAAAGACAGTGTCTCTGCCACTAATCTGCTGTGTGACCTTGAAGAACCACTTTAGCTCAGTATTTTTCAGGCATATATTTAGCTCCTAACTTCGAAACTGTCAAGTAGTACGAAATGTGATGGAAATCATCATTTGTGCTGTAAATTTGATGTTGTCATTCTCAGTAGAGGTATGCACTTCTTCAGAGGAAATTCCAGGTATTTTAGATACCATTTAATAGTTAACTGTCAAACAATTTCCAAGTCTTTTAAACAAAGAATACTTCTGTGCTAGCCTAATTTATAGAGCCATATATGTCCCATTTAAAGTGTCTGTGATTAAGAAGAAACACTAAGCTTAGATTTTTTCTACTAAATGAGAAAAATTTAAAGCCAATAAACTGTATCGAGGATTTTAGCTGGGAGATTAAATAAAGGGCACATTTGTTCCCGGTCACTGAATTTTTAACCTGGGTCTGTTGCTCCCGCTGTTAAGCTCCCATACATTCCTTATGAGCCCATAGCGTCCAGCAATCCCAGCTCTCTCTGTTTGGAATTAGAGCTGAACTGCAAAGCAAAACCAGTTTTTGGGGAAAGCTAGTGCATGGCAAGTGCCACATATTCTGACAGAAGATAGCAACTGAAAGGTTAACATTTAAAAAGAGGTCTTCTTCCACAGATTTTTTAAAATCTTAGATTAGATGTATAAATACCAATTTACCACTTGGATCTGAGGATTCTGACAATATCTGGAAAACCTGGATGATGCTGCTGAATCTGGTGGATAAAACGCAAGCTGTACTGTGTCTAGTCTGTACAGGAGAGGAGAGGTTGAGCTTTACGCTTGGCCTCAGCTCTCTGTCTCAGGTATGTGGATACCTTTCAAGTGCCCAAAGTTTGCCTTTATTATACAGCAAGGAGGAAAGATTTGTTGCTAGAGGTTTTCTAGCAACAAAAGAAAGTTACACTATGTGTGTTCCCTTGATCCCTTTTCAAGATTACACTCATTTTTTAAGTAACTTTTTTTTTAAGTAACATATTTTAACCTGTCTTTTTGTAACACAGGAGCAGTATCATGACTTCATTGCTTCTCCATTACCTCAAAATCCTGTGAGGGTATTTGAGTATTTCCTAAAGGTGAAATAAAAAACTAATCTGCCATCAGTGACTCATCACTCCAGTGATCAAGTTAAATGACAGCATTGCAGAAAATTCTAGTAATACATATTTTTCTCCCACTTAGTCCACCGCTGCTATTTTACACACAAATTCATCTTTCTTTAGCAAATGCATCTTGAGGTGAAGGACTAGTCTTCACCTAAATCTATTCCAGCTACCTTTCTATTCATTTTGTGAAGTGCAGATGTATTTTTTATTGGATTAGTTTATATTTTCCACTGCTTGCAGCTCTCCTTTTTAATGGAAAGGCCAAATCTACCCTCAGAGTCAGCTTCTACAACCGTTTGTATGTTGTTTTAAGTAGGAACTGGCTGTGTGCACCTGGATTTGCTCTACAGTCATTAACTCCTACTTCTGGTTGCTACTGCAATACAGGTAGAAAGATGAAAAGAGTACTAATGATGTGGGATGGATCAGGCACCACGGATGCTGTCCTACATGCTTCCCTGGTAAGAAGGTTATACCTACGGTACTATGTAGCTCGAAAAGTGCTCAAAGAGAGATGTTAGCAAGCAGGAACCAGATTTCCTCAAGAACTCTGACTTCTTAAATTCAGGAACCTCTCCAACTGGCAGCTCAGCAATACAGATTACACACTCCTTGACTCTGATTAACTGAGCTCTGCAACTATGGACCTGCTTTTTCTCCGTTTACAGTTACAGTCAAAAATATAGATATATGTCCAACAACTTTACTGAACAGCTGGCTTTTAGTCTGGAATATCTGCTAACGGCTATTTTATCATTTCATCCCAGCACCTATTATTAAAATCCATTAACCACAGCTGTCAAAAAGGGCTTATTCAAAATCTTGCTAGTTACAAAATAACCTGTCAGGGTTAGATTCAGTAAAGAATTCAGGTGCTTACAAATTAGGCACTGTAAGAGCAAAGTTTTAAATAGAACATCCCTGGAATAAAATCAAAGGTCCAAAGTTAAGTACTCAGTTTCTTTATTCAGTGTTAAGAGGAGAGCCAGGTTTCTCTGAAGAATGGCCCGAGAAAGCTAAATGCTGAGTATGGAGCTACCTGCAGGCAATGAGGGACTCCAAGCCCAGAGGTAAACTCCTGCTCCTCTCTGGGGTTCAGCTGCAAAGCCAGGACCACACGCACAGGACTTGTCAGCTTGGTCAGCTAGTATCTACAGATGCACAGTCCTCTCCTCAAGACAGCTGGCTCTTCCAGCTCTCCAACAGGCCTGAGCAGAACTCACTGTTTTCACTGCGAAGATGTCCACTGGCAAAGTGGTTGGAGGTGAGACTCCCCTTTTTGTCAATGGCACAGATGGGAGAACACTTGCCCAGGGTACAAGAGATATTTTAGATTTCTTAGCTTTAAGCCACGAAACCACACACCCCACCTCCTAGGTGACAATCTAACCTCCAGGATCAGTGATAGGGAACATTCTTCTGTTGCAGAAATAATAACCCAACATTCATGGGTCAAAGAGAAGAGTGCAAGGAAGAGCCTGACTCCATAGGCTAGTGATCACAGCAGTTACTGAGCTGTGCTCCCTAGATAATTTCTGTTCTTTAGCCAATTGTTACTTTAACACCAAGTTCAGAACTGATGAAAGCAGGAACTGCAATACAGTGCTTTTCAGTGGCTTCTTTGACTAATAGGATGCAATAACAGTCCTTCTACTGCTTTCTCTGTGCAATATTGAGTATTTTAAATTTTTGTTATAGAGTGGCTCTGGTTATCTGGGAAGGTAGATAAATAGCTGTACTTGCATTTAGACAGTCCCCTGTGACTCGTCATTATGAATACCTTAAGGCTGTGGAAGGAACAGAGTCTGAGTTCACATTTCCAAAGCAAGTCTCTGTTACCGTGTAAAGCACGGAAAAGACTAGCAACTGCTCCAACCACAGCTGAGAGAAAAAGCCTTCAGGCTGCTATTTTGTCTAATACTTTTCCATAGGAGGCATGTTAATTAATATATAGTTGTATCCTAACAAAATATTTTATTAAGATAAATAATAGTAATCCTTCATTACTCAAGCTTTTTTATGCAAATTATTCCAATAAGGCTGCTTATGTGCGCAAACCCTATGAGAAGATTTCCAGGATCAGGCTACAAGCAGTTTTACTCTGCCATGATACAGTAAAACTAAATCAACATACTCGCAATAAAAGCAGAAATACTGATGTGACTTAAGTGGCAGTAAGACTACAAAATTATGCCCAGTCTCAGTTAGCTCTAAGAATTTAATACCTGTAGCTATCACATAAACAATACAATCATAGCATGAACGAAAAACTAGCTTTTTAAGGCTGCCACCAGAAGCAGAGAAAATGCACTCATAACCTCGCATATTATACAGCAATATTCTTCAAGCACAAATAAGAGCTAACCGAAACCATGCTTGAGATAACTGTCATGCTATCAAGTTACAATAAAGAGTGGAGGAGATCAGACTTATTCTTTCCTTCACAATGAAATCAGTATAAACAAATCATATAATGTTTGGACACCAAACTCCTGAAACAAAGAAGCCTAGAAAATATCTTAAAACCACCCACAGACTCTGCATGCTGGCCTGTGATTATACAACTGGAGAAGATCATCCAAATGGCCATGTAAACCAATGTCAGTTTGCAAATGATAATACTACAATGGTTCTAACAAAAAATAAAGCAAGTCCTAGGAACAGCCATCAGTGAGGAATACTTTCATGTTTATCTAACTATTTTCCCCATAAATGAAGTATACTTTTTTTTAAAACTTAAAGAAAGAAGACAACTTAATCCCTATACTGAGGATAATAGCTCTCTCTTTACTAAACTTCAACACACATCCAGATAAACAAAAATGAGCCTAGGACCAACAGTAAAAGAGAAGGCTTCTTAATGCACCCCAGTGTCCACTGCATTTCAACTTTCTCCTCTATGAAACCCATTTTGTCCTCATTATTCATTATGTGGGAATATTTGCCCTCATTTTTAGAAATACATATGCCAAACAGCATATCTTTTTCTCCTACACACAAAAAGAGACGACCAAATGCTGAAAATCTTTCATTTCCTTCAGGGAAATAAAGTGTTTCTGTAGACCATATTTCTATCTCGGAACTACAGTCTTTCTCCTTGCCTGGCAGCCAGAAGCAAACTATTCTAGATCTGAAAAAACATGTGCCTGTCTAGAAGAGACATGAGAGAGACAATTATCTGTCTATAGATATCACCTTGACTGTGTAAACTGCTGTGTACTTAGGTGAGGCTTCACAAGATGCAAGGTATACAATATTAAGGATGCTAAAGCACTGGACTAACCCAGTTGCCCTGAAGTTGGGGTCTATGATCTATCTGTTTTTTGGCCTTTTTCTATTCAATTTAAGATCCTAAAAGGCTGAAAAATATTTTACTCAAATAAGAAGTTAATGATATTATACAAGCACATGCCCTTTTGCGAAAGTTGTGAAAAGCAGTGGCATTTCTTTCTTTCTTTCTAGCTATGCCATAGAGAAATTTTATCAATCAAACATGTATTTAGTAAAGAAACTCACTTCATAAAATTAAGCACCCCTGAAAATTGGTTAAAAAGTTATATTTCCCTAACATTAATCTCATTCTTGTCTTTAAGCCACAATCGACTGAACTGTAAATTGGTACCAACAACGGGTATTAATCATACAAAAGAGAACAAAATAAGAAGTAATGAACTGACAAAGCTTGTTAGTCTTCTCCAGTAAGGGTGCAACAATTAACAATACAGTGAATGAATATTCAATAATTCAAATGCAGTAAAAAAACTCTATATAAATAAAAGAAATGAAGAATAGTAGCTGGCAAAAACTCAACAATCTTAGAGGAAAAAAATCTAATAATTATTACACTTAACAGACTGTGAAAGAACACTTTATTAAGAAGATGGCAAAAAAAATGTACTAAATTTAATAAATTGTTATTCTTCAGAAAGTATCTTCTGCAATATTTACACAAAGTTTGTTCCCTCATACAGTTATATATACGACTTATATTGCTATACTGCTAACATTCAATCTTTTCTAGGTCTTATTTACAGTATCATGCCTGGCTAAAAGCTGTGCTATCAGTATCAGTGTTACCAGCGGTTGCACACTGAGTCGACAATGCACTTGTGCATGAACAGTGCTTTGCAGGAAACACAAGAAAAAAAGTTCCTAGCTGCTCTTCATGATCACTAGCTCTCCTGTGTTTTATCAGTTGCAGTGATTTCATCAAAGCTGGTCATATATGAAGAGATAAAGTAAAATAATTTTCCCCAGTATTTCGATTTGATTCTCAATGTGCAATTTTAACTTATTTATAATTTGAACAGAAATTATTTTGAATTCTACAGGCATAAAAGTTAAAAAAAATGTAATTTTAAGTTGCATGTTCAATCAAAATGTAATTCACACCCTTCACTGGGGTTAGGGGCAGAAAGGAGTTTTCAATAAAGTGTACACTGATATTTTTTGTATCGTAGTTACAAGTTCACAATGTACACTACATATTTTAATAAACAACATGCTCACTTTGCTAATAATTTCTAAAAAGAGCAAACCCCTCCTTATAACAGCTGCAATGGCCCAGATGCCACAAAAGCAGAATGCCATTGCTATGCAGGGGAGGGGCAGGCTTTGTGCAGGCACGTGGAGGTCCCAGCCAGCCAGCACCAGCCTTTTGCGAGCACATCGTGCCTGATGGGATCTGTCCATGGGAGAGAGCAGGACCACGTGCAGAACTGTTTTAATGAAGAAAATTAACGTACTTGTTGCTGAACAGATGGCAAAGGAGACCTGGTTTACAGAGTGGAAAACAGCAGCTCCAGCCCCATGCCACAGTGTCCCTGTTGTACTGCAGTGCAACTGCCCGGTTTTTCTAATTTGGCAACAGGATCAAGCTCTAGCCCTGAAAAATGGACTCCATAAAGAATATGATGTGCATATACTGAATAACAACTTACCAGGTAGTCAGAGTTGATTGTTTCTGATGAACAGCAAAGTTTGGCAGGCAGAGGAGCTGCCTGCACTGTTTGGCTTGTGGGAAGGTAACATTTTCTACTGTTATCTCTACAAAGCTCTTAAGACACTGCTGGACTAAAAAGAGTAAGCAACAAAAGCACCGGTTTCTCCTAGAATACAGCAATGCTTCTTCCTTGTAAAGCATTGTGGAAGGTCCCACCTAGCAGTACCAGAAATGCCAGCCCTCTGCTTTCCCAGGGAAGTGTCAGTGCAGAGCTCCTAGCCTCCTCCCAAGATTATTACTGTCCCTCATTCATGTTTTTCACCAGTTCCCCTCAGCAGTGAAAAACCAGCCATCATGGCCATTTACATTTGCACTGTTTCAATCCGCAAGTGGCCTTGGCTAATACGGTGGATGCTACCCTTGGGCATCTAAAGAGCGAAGCATGGGGTCTAATGGAAATGGAAGACACAGGTTTTTGCCTCTAACATCCAATAACAAGAAAAGGGTAAGCAGAGGCTGAGGTGAGGCTTGAGATCAGACAGAAAATTATCTTTGATCCTCATCATGCAAACAAGGGACTTAGTTATGCAGTTTTCCCTTTGGAGAATGCTACCAGGCAGGAGTATCTTGACAGCTGTGCTCTCATAACAGTCAGTTTGTATTCCTGTGTACTCTTCAGTCCCGTATATTGTTTTATTACTTTGCACTTAGATGTAGAAAACTCTATGCACCTGCACTACACAGCATTAAACCCTCTATCTACTAGATCTGCCAACATAGATGCCAATTCAGCTGGTGGATATATTTGATGTGGTCACTCGCTACAAAGTGGGTTGAAACCACAAACTTCTCTCAAGCCCACCAAAGTGGAAACGACCGAAGCATTTTACTGATGTGGCAGGATCCAAGCGAACAGAGGCAATTTGTGGCACACTTGAAAAATAAGCTATTTTTGAAACAAGGTTCCTTTGTTCAGTTTTAACACATTTCTTGACTTGTATTACCCACTTCTCCCTTTCCCATTCCCAAGGAAGGTTCCATTAATCATCTCTCTAATGGAAACACTTGTGTCTGATCACTGAGCAGTGGACACAGGCATAGACTCGGGCATGCACCGAACAAGAAGCCCAAGGGAAGCTTAGCTGAAAAGTTTGGGAAAGCAAGGATGCCTTTTTAAAATAAACTTTGGAGAGGTCAGCAGGACAGCAAGGGGTCAGCACTAGGCAGCCAGTGGGTGGATGGCACAGGAGAAAGACAACAACACTTGTCATTAATTATATCTGTTGGAATGCTACACATTTCCCCCCCCAAGTGGTAGTACTCCAGACATCCAAGCACAATCTCTCCCACGTCCTACTCGACCCCAGGCAGGGCACATGCCAAGAAGCTTTCATACACTAGAAGCCAAGAAGTAGCTAATACAAGAGGAGGTTAAAGAATTTAAATTGTGCCTCCACTTTGAAACATTTTTTCTCTAGTTTAAACCCATCCTCTCATAACTGTCTCCTCTACCAGTGAAATACATATTCTCTTAGAGCTAAATATGGCTCGATTTCTGTGCCCAGCCTCAGGCTAACCAAGCTCTGACTTTCTTTGGAGGAAACTACTGGGAACTGAGCTGCTCAGAACAAGAACTTCACTCCAAAAATTGATCCTGTAAGATCCTAATATCATGTACAGCACTCACCTGGGTCTAGGTGTATCCGATCTGCAAAGGTGTTTTCTGCTATAAACATTTTTTGCAAAACGTCTGCGAAAGCCGGAATGGATCACTACAGGTGATGCTCTTGCAAAACTTTGAACTACCCCTATTTGTAAGGCTAATTGTTTCATGAAGAATAGTATCTTTTAATAAAACCCCTACTAAATTGTTGATTGGAGAAGAAATGGTAGGCTAATAATTAATGGATAGATCCATTCTCACTTAACTGAACTCGCCAAGGGCATAGTCAAAGTTCATTGTCTATAGTGAGCAGAAGGAGACTCGTATCTCTGGAGCATGATTTATCCTATTCTGGATAGGTGGGAGGAAACAGCCTCTGGAAATGCTACTCTCTGTACTTTCACTATAGAAAAACCATAAAACTAGCCCAATCTAGAAGCATTGTAGGTGTCTGAAAGGTACGCAAGATGTTTTAGTGACTATATAGTTTATGAGGAAGCTTTGGCTATTAGAACTCCAGCACAGTAGTTATCAATGATGGAACAATATTACCTGTTCATATTGTGAAAATTTCTGCCTATTTTTCTTAAAATCAGATAGTGGGGTTCTTTTGTATAGATGGAACAAAAGAAGCAGAATCTGGGGGAGGAGGATTGTGCTGGAGGAGAGCACGGTGCCCCTGTATACCGCAGAACCCTGTTTCGCACTAGTGGAACTAGACAGAGATAACAACTGGAGCAAGATCAGTCAGGATACACTAAGCCTTGATAATGGATTCTGACTATTAAGTGGGGAACGAAATGAAAAGGCTGCACTGGATCCACTGAAAAGCACTGCACTACTTGCAGCTTAAGGAGAAATTCCCTCACAATGCAGGGAAACCTCCTGTCCTAAATCCATCTCTTTAATATTGCAGTAGAAAATAATATGTCTTTTTGTAGAGAACAAGGAGATTGTTAGAAAAAGACAACTCCTCCAGTATATAAAAAAAACAGACCATGACTATATTTTCATTTGAATGATTCATCAAACAGTGAATATTCAAACTGAGTGTTGCTGTCTGCTAGTTCAAGATCCAAGATGAGCTTTGAACTCACAGCTTCAGAGCCCAAGTTAAGTCACCAAATATTTTTGAGAGCTTTTATTTAATTTTTTCTCTGTAGCTTCCAAGGTTTCATACAGTCATAAAACATGGGCAAAAATAGGCTTACTCAACAAACAGAAAAATATTGTGGAAGGAGACATACGCTGTGGTAAGGCACAGTATCCACAGGAAAGTATAAATGTTTTTTTACTGAAAAAAGAAAAAAGTACTAAATGCTGGAAAAGTAGTAGCAGTGTAACAGTAACTTTTTGGATGAATAAAGAACTCCAGAGTGACCCATGCTGTTTGTCACTCAGAGGTCCACTCTTCAATCCCAGCATTGAACAAGAGAGGTAAGAAGAGAGACGAAGTTACACATAAAAATTTAAAAAGCAACCCTTCCTGCCTTCCCCCTAGAAAACAACAGTGAACAAGCTAAATAATGAGCCTGGTCGGGTTGACTTAAACCATTTGCAAAATTGCAGTTCTGAGTTGTGCTTGTATTAACCAGAGACCAGATGCCCGGTTTCCTTTCCTATTTTGAGAAATTCATCATAGCTAGAAACTGCTTCTACAGGAGATGGAGAGACAGGCCTAAACCACAATGCAAACATAACAAATTCACTACTCAAAACCCTAAAGAGAAGTGAAAAAGAGACCTGACCAAATCATCATATTCAAAAAGAAGCACCCTCACTTAGCAGAATTTATTCCTCAGATTTCATCTGAAACCTCATTACGAAAGCAAGTTGGCACCACACCCCAGTACATTTTCTTCAGTTTAGCTCCTCTCCCTCTCTGAAAATGTGCGTTGATTCTCCTGGTCTGTGCTACCTGGATCAGTGATGAAAGTTACAGATTAGTGAGATTTCTGTTCCATAGTTATAAAACAGCTATTACATGCATCAATTCATAAAGCCAGAAGGGAATCTGCGTTGGTCCTGTAGTAGGACATACATCCTCCTGTATGTCCTACTATGATAGTGCTGTCCTTGTGTGTTGACCAGAGAAATACTATTCTGCCCCACAGAATGTTAGAGACTTTTAGCAGCTTCTTTCCCATTAAACATTTACTTTCTTACCCATTAAGCATTTTCCTACTGAGAATCCATTCTTCGTCATCTGAATTTTCATATCTTCAGATTTTTGTTATTGGTACTTATTATATCCTTCTCAGCTAGATCAAAGAGTCCCTTAGGAAACAAAATTTTTTTCTTCATAAATACTTTGACAGAGTCAAGCCAGCTCCCAGTTTTTTCCTTTAGACATTACACCAAACGAGCTTTCAAGTCTGTCTTCAGAAGGCATTTTCCCCCACTTCCTCCAGCAAATACTTTTTTTGTTGCTGTTTTCTGAACTTACCTCAGTGTTTCCATATCCCTTTGAAAATGCTTACATCAGGACTAGATGAATTCTTCCAGCATCAGCTTGACCAGCGACCAATGCCTTTTACAAGGATATACCTTGTAACTCATGCTGTCTATTAGCTATGACATTTGTGGTCAAGTACTGTAATGGGAACTCTTATTCACTTGCCCATCTTATTATGACTCCTGCTCAGTTGCTTACTTTCAAGCTAAAATTCTCCATTCTGTCAGAATGGCTTTGAACCCTTGTTGCTTGATAAATAATTGTGCATTTAGCTGTGTCAGGATGGACTTTGTTGAATCAGCTAGGCTTACCGCATTGTATTCTGCAACTTACCACCATTTAACACTCCTTGTGCTATCAGCAAACATTGTCGAGAGATGATTTTGTGCTTACTTCCAGACCACTGATGAACATACTGCATATAACCCAAGACTAAATTAAAACTGCATTTTGAAGTGTTTATTTCTGTATAGTGTCGAGAAAGAGTAATAGAGTCTATCATGTACTTGAACAGATTTCTTACAATAACTCAGGAAATGTGGTGTATATATAATAAAAATAAAAGGTCGGTCATATTTGCTGCCCTAGTCTCCAGTTTTGTGTAAGGATTGAAATGGAGATATTTGTATGTTCCAAGAAGACACTGCAGGTCAAGCTATCTGATTTCTGTGCAGATTAGGTACATGGACCCTCCTTTTGAGTCTAGTACATGGCATGCTCAAAATCCATGGCCTTGTCACACTTCTTTGGCAGATTAGGCTTAAGGAAAACATATGATATCAAAGTCTTAGACTCTGCATATTAGTCTGCTGCATTCTCAACAGAGCTAACAAAGGAGAAAAGAAAAAAAAGGGGGATAACTAGCCCACAACTCTGTTATAATGTGAGAATAAAGTTGAATATTGCCAGCAATGTAAACTATCAAACTTGAAGCTGGGAGCTTTCAGTACTATACACCTCGTTAACAGAGAATACCCTATTCTGCTGAAATTAAATGTCTGAAAGTGCCCAAAGAGATCTTGCCAACATGTGGTGGGTTGACTCTGTCTGACAGCTAATCCCCCACCCAGCTGCTTGCTCGCTTCACCTCAGCAGGATGGGGAAAAGAATTGGAATGGCAAAAGTGAGAAAACTCATGGGTTGGTAAATACAGTTTAATAAGTGAAGAAAAAGCAAATAAAACCGACTGATGCAAAGGCAACCACTCACCCCTTTCCACCAGCAGACCGATGCTCAGCCACTCTCGAAGTGATGGTTACTTTGGAAAAACTCTCCCCCTGCTTTACTGCTGAACATGATGTTATATGGCATGGTATATCTCCTTGGCCAGTTAAGATCAGCTGTCCCAACTATGTCCTCTCCCAACCTCTTGCCCACGCCAGCTCGCTTGCATTGAGGCAGAGTGAGAAACAGAGAAGGTCTTGACCCTGTGCAAGCACTATTCAGGAACAGCTAAAACACTGGTGTGTTATCAGCACTGTCTTTGTCACAAATCTAAACTGCAGCATCATATAGGCTGCTATGAAGAAAATTAACTCCATCCCAGACAGACCCAGTATATTACTGGGCAACAATGGAGCTATAAGAGGTACTGAATTCAGATCATGCAAGCAAGTGGTCAGATTGCTAACAGCTCTGCTCTAGCCCAAGTGGGTGTTTACCTTACTTAGCTATAGAGTATATAAAGTCAAAAGCAGCCGTATGTCCTGAATTCAACAGCCTGAGACTGTAGATTGTTATAACTAACAGAGCTACGAATGCCCACCTCCTCTAAACAATACTGTGTTTCTTGCAAGAAAATAAAAAATATCTGTATAATAAATGATAGGACTCTTTCCACATGAGACAAACAAAGGCTTTCTTAAAACACAAGTTGTGCTCCACTGAACTTGTACTGATTTTTTTCTAAATAGGTTTTTATACAAAACTGATTTGTCTTTATTGCCTTGCAGTCTTAACTTCACAGCCTGCTTGCTTCAGTATTTGAAAATAAATTATTTCAAAGCATTAAAGTTATGAAGAGTTAGTTGTACAGATTACCCTAAAAAAAAATTGTTCAAAACATTCCGACTGCTTGAAATTATTTAGGGTAGCCTTACTTAGACATAAAAAACAATTACTATCCTTCCATCTTACTCTTTTATTAGCTTACCAGCTCATTTTAATTCTCAAAACTCACATACCTATATACCACTCTCTGTATAGTAGCAGCCTGCACTGTCTCAATGACAGGATATTAAATACCCTGTACTCTGTTTCCATTTAGTGTAGAAAGGAATCTAGGTCTGCTGCATCCAGAAATTGAATTAAGTTATCAGAGAATATTGATTTCAACATTGAGAAATGTTGTGGCTTTGATGAAAAATTTAATAGTGAAACAAAGTTAAAATAAAAATAATACAGAATGTCATTTGTTAATTTCAAATAGAGTATTAGAAATATGAGACAAAATTAAGTTCTGAAAATTCAGGTTTCTGCATCATCCTCACTCAACTGTGATGTTATTACTGGCCAAAATCACTTGGTTTTGTTCCCATAGCTTAGCTAAAAGTTTATTTGTTGATATACGATCCCAGAAAAATCATTCTCTGAGTTGGGATAGGAAAACAGCTTAGACATCCAGCCCTTCCTCTGGAAAGGTTTTTTAAAGGCTCCATTGCTTTGATCTGACTTTTGTGTCTGGGCTCATAATCTGGGAAGAGCAAAGCCATGAATCCCCCACAGTTATTATTTTATATAAAGTGACCTGTTCTCAGGCTGTTATTCCAACCAGGGAGGTTGGCAAGAGATGAGGGTTATACCTACCTACAGTATAATAGGGTCTTCCCACTAAGCTCCTGAAAGCTGAAATACTTCGGATTTTCTATCTTATAAATATCCAATTTAAGAAGAAAAACGGATCAGGTAATCCATGAATTTAAGTGATACTGGAATCCCATTATGAGCAAAAACCTTTGGACCTTTTTAAGTTTTACATTCCATCACCTGAAGCATTTCCTTGAATTATTTCTTGTAGAGTTCAGCATGTTGAACAATGGGATTTGAAGTCTGGAGAAGGAAGATTTGGATACTCTGGAATTATGTGAGATGGTGGGAGAATGGCCATGGTCTACAGGCTTTCAGTGCTTTTCAGGACCAGACCCAGCATATTTCACTCACCTTGGTGCCTGCTCCTAGGGTCTACATCGGAGCAGTTCCCAGGGTCCGTACACTGAACGCCACAGGAGCAGGTACCCACTGCCTGCTCTGGAGGCTCGCTGCAATGCCTCCTCCGGCCTCGAGCTGGATTATGCCTGGGGAAACTCAGGGTGGAGAGAAGGCAGGAAAGAGGCCAGTTTCTATTCCCTGTGGGAGGCCGGAGATAGCCAGAGTGTCTACCAGTCTCAGGAGCCCAAAAGCACTTCTCAGAAGTATTTTTCTAAATAGTGAGCTCAAATATTTTTCCCAGTAGTTTTATCAAATGCATCAGAAAGTTGGAGAAAGTAGGTGGTAGGGCATCTTATTAATCTAACTGTACAGTTTCAAAATTACATTATTCTGAATTTTGCTGTTTTCTAGACCTGCCAGAAACAGATATCCTGTATCCAAGGCTTCCACACATGAAAAAACATCAAATCACATTACAAATATTCAGGCAAAGGAGCTCTGTCTTATGAGAAGTCATTCCAATTCTCATTATTATTTTCCAACAGTGTCCATCCAGAGTGAGAAATTTTTAATTCCTTGTTAAGTTTGAAGGAAGTACACAGGATGGTTTTGAAAAGTGGCTATGTGTTCTTCCATTTAATATTAAATCTAGTTTTGTTTGTGTGGTGGGTTTTTTTGTTTTGTTTTTGTTTTTTTTTTTCCCCTGAGGAAAGGAGCACCACTTTTTTACATTCTCTTGAGATATTTTTTTCTCACTAATCTGATGACACTTCACTACTTCTGATGAAGGAGGAAGGGGAGATGCCAACATTTGGTGCTGATTCAGAAGCATCCACCACATGTTGTAAAAGCTGCTGCCTAAAAGGGATTATGTGTTCCTTGAACTGTTATACACTTAAGGAGATACGAATAAACTTCCAAATTCCAAAATGATTAAAAAAATAGAAATACTCCCACAGAAAAGAAAAAAAAAAAAAAAGGAGAACCAAAAAGAAAATTGATGAAATGGAACCAGTTTGCCAACACATTTTATATGAAAAAGATGTCAGATGTCCTACAGTTATTTATACAACTAGTCTGCAAAGAAGAACTGTCAGTAGCAGGAAAAAAAAATGGGTTTCATCTGCTTAATTTTTAGTTCCAGAATATTTACAAACATGTAGCAAAGAATAATCCAAAAAGACTTTAATGTTCAGTAGATTATACAATGAAGAATCAGAAGACTAGTTTGTTCTGCTATAATCTAAAGCAGCATTGAGGCTGATTAAGTCATTCTAGAGACTGGACAGACCATTCATGATGTGTAGTCTTCTTTGACATCATGCTCTAGATCCTAGTTCAGAGGGTGAAACATCTGAAAGAAGACCAACTTTTCAGAGCTTTTTTAGCCAGATTTGGTCTACAGCACAGATGTGATGGTCAGTTTTCACTGGGACTAGTTTTCTCATCGCTATTCTCAATCACCTCTTTGAAATACATTTAATAGCTTCAGGTTACTATTCAGTTTTTTATAAGTGTAAAGTACTATCTCCTCCTTGCCTTGAAAGGTACAGACAGGAAGAAAAGTTGGACCCTTAACTTCACTAGTCCTTGGTATTTATCAGATGATTTTTTTTTTAATCAACAAAGAACCATAGTGGCTAAAAATCTGAATGTAACAATCTAGGAATTACTGAACCAAGCTATTTAACAATATACTACATTTCAGTTTCAGTATAACCCTAAGCTTTATTGCATTCTTCTCTTTAGAAGCCAATCTGCCTTAGGCATACTATTTTTGACAGTCTAGAGTACATCCTCCATAAACCTACATTCATATGGTAAGCTCTTATTCTTAAATCCATTTTTATCCTTATTTTGGGGAAAAAATTAAAGATAAGAATCAGTTTCTACACTTGCCCTTAGCTGCTTCAGAAAAAGGAATGCAAACTGACAAAGCTTCTTTCTTTCTACTTATTATTCTAATTACTCATCCGCAGTTTTGATCATGATTGCTTCTATTTATACTGGGAGCCTACACATTGCACTATTTCTGCATGACTGCTTGTCAAACAGACACCTCAAACAATGATAAACAGCTCCCTTTCATAATTAGAAATTCAGAATTTTTTCAGGGGAAACAACTGAAAGATATTTTTTAGACAGAAAGCAACTGAGCTGCAAATTGGAGCTGTATACCTCAAATTTAGTTAGAGACAGCTAGAAGTAAAACAAAGTCTTAAAACAAAGATCAGGGCTCACAGTACATAAAGTAAACTTTCAGTAACAAAGCATACTTACACATGCAAAATATTCAAAGTTTTTAACACATTATGCAGTATGCAGCTATACTCTTTAGCCATACTTTAAGAGTACTTCAAATGATCCCGTTCTAACTAAAAGGTTACCCACAATCAGCGTGAAATGAATGGGGATTTTTACTAGGGACAACAACAACATTGTGTCTAGGTAGCTCTATCTCTGTTTTGAAAGGTCATAAGAAAGAGGATGAATGTGAAATACCAGCTTTCCTTTACAAGCCAACCAACAATTTAGGTCTTGTTATAAAGCCTCTACACATGGTGCAGTTAGGAAAACAAAACCTCCACATCATTGTCCGTTAGGAAATGATGCAGTTAAGTCGAAGTGACAGTCAAGTTCCCATCTGAAAATTAGGGCGGCTAATGGGGAGCATTGACACAAACTGATTTTAGCCTCCGCATAAGAACCTGACGTGCCAGTGACATGCCCTACAGGTCTGGCTCACAGGCTGCTCTGCGTGACAAACTTCCTCCTTCACACACTGCAGAGCAAAGTACCTCAAAGGAATTACTTGAGAGAAAGTTTGTCAACTTCTACAAATTTGGGCAGAAAGAAAGGCACAAACGATTTCAAGAGCGCAGTACTTGATTTCCTTCTGAGGAAGCTAATGTAATGCAGTCCACTTGTTAAGAGCCTGCTGCGGTGAGGTGTTGAGAGTGCTCCAGTTCCAATGGGCTGCAGTCAGTGTGGGATGCTGAGCACATTTCAAGTTGTGCCCTGAATCATGCAAGCATCTAATGTGCTCACAATAGTCTCACCAGTCATCCCAAAAATTTGCACATAACCCACAGCCCCACAAAAAGAAGGTTGGAGCATATGGCAAGATTTTTAATTGCTCCAAAAGACATCAGAGAATTTTACAGGCAGCCATAAAATATTACATATCCAAATGCTTCAAAGTTGTTTGTAAAATATCACTATCATGTTGTGGCACTGATCCTGCTGTCCTTCACCTTCCGCTTTAGTAAGCCCCTGATGAGAATCTGAGAGTGCATTGGCCCCATAGCTATTCATGCAATGGCACTTATTGAAAAATACCAGCAGAGAAAACACGGACCTGTAGTTAGAAGATGCTGATGTAACTTCTTCAGACACTAACAAAGGTTTACATATACAATATTTTGCAGGTTCAGATTTGTCCTGCTGTCTACCCAGTCTATCTGCTCCATCTTAGCAGCTTCAGCAAGGTCAGTATGCTCCCAAATGGGTGACGTGACACCTGCGAAATTCCCCTCTTGTCCCCAGCCCCTTCCTCCCCCATTCATCCAGCGTGAACAACCAGCCCTGAATATGCTATCTAATCCTAGAAGCTCTTTCTAGGACTAACTTACTGTCAGTTTTGGTCAAGCAGCTGCTTTATCTTACCCTGTACTCAGGCCTCAGAGTCGCACCCACTTTGACCGACAACACAAAGCAAACTGCATTACCCTGTTAATCTTTGAGATTGTCACAACAATTTACAGTATGGCATGTTGGCAATATAGTTAAACTCAGACCTTCTGCTCCAAAAGCAAATTTTCCTTACACTTTAGAGAAAGGAAAAACTTTGCTAACCCATTACTACAATGGTTATACAGATATTTCTTTTGTTGACAATATCTGCTTAAGCAGTTCTCCTGTGCTCCTTTTCTCTCCACTGCCCCATCATCATTCCAGCCCTTGTGTGGCTCCATTAATTATGCTGTTACAACTGGCTATCAGACATATCAGTGACCTGCCTACAATCAATTTTCTAGGAAAAAAGTTATATTTAATGTCAGTCAGTTTTCCCATCTCATTCACCCTACAGGCCTCAGGAGCTGCACCAAGACAAGGGGTGGCATCTCAGATGCACGTTAGTGTCACCACAAACAGAGGATCTGTGCAGCCATGCCTGACGAACTACATTCGAAACATGATTCATTGGGAAAGTTAATTCAGTTATGCAGGCTGACTCACAACAGGAAACACAGGTTTATTGTGGAATAGTGCAATCATGCTGTTCTCTGTAGAATACCAAGGCTAGTTTGGCAAGATGGATAAGCCTATCTAACACCATGTCACTGATAAAATTAGCTGTCCAATCTCTCCCCTCCCTCCCCAAGAACATAGTCCTGCTTCCAGTCTTCCACCACCATGCGCACCTGATCAACTCCCATGTGGCTGTACATTTATTAATGTATTTTCGCAGGGTTCATTTTTTCTAGGTCTAGACCTCTGAGCCGAGTCCCCATGGGGGCAGGTGCCTGCACAAAGGAGCCAGGGCGACCATGCAGTTGGGAGCAAGATGGGAAGGGATGAGACCGCCTCTTTTGGTAGCAGCTAGCAATTAAGTTGGTTCAGCTTTAGTGTCAAACAACATAATGACTAACAAAACACAAAGAAATACTACCTGTCTGTCAGTCAATCTTCCAGTGAGCATAAAAGGGTAGGAAGATTCATTCTCCTGCTTTAACCTGGTGGCATGTGTTAGAACTGGGTAAAGAAAGTGGATTAATTTCTGCTGAGAGGAGAGTTTTGGGAGGATAAGAGGCATGGCTCATTAGCTCGGCTAGGTGTAGGGGAGGGGAAGGTGGCTTTTCACCTAGGGGCTTAGGTAAACACAGAAATTTGCAGGAAAGTGCTTTAAGCAGTCAAGCTTGAGAGGCAGACTAAAGTTTGCATCTTAGCTGTTTTTTTAACAAACAGTGGAAATATATTCTATGGAAATTAGTCTCTATCCTGAGCAGGCTGTCATATTTGATAGCATTTTATCGATTCTTTGGTAAAAGGTTTCTGAAATGCAACTTCTCTCGGTGGTTTGACAATACAGAGACTCTGGTAGTAATACCAACTATAGAGTAAGAGGGGGTGATTCAGCACCCCTCTTAGCCCGAGATTTCCCACTTCTTATTAAGTGTCTATGCACTAAATGACAGAAGCCAGGCTGCATAGGTGAAGAAAGATGAATAAAATATCATAGTGCCTGAAACCATCCTCTTCTACACTGAGCATAGACACAGGAACAACAACAAAAAAGAATCAGAGTAGATTGAGGGGAAAAAAAAAGATTTTATCCCCTCAGGTTATTTCTCTTTTTCACCTTGCCCACATCACAGCCTCAGCCGAGAATGTGCTCTGCTCCTCCCGCTGAGGCTGTGGACTGTGTAGGCAAGAGCTCAAGGTTCTCAGCAAGAGAGGAGGCAGCTGCCTGGCTCTGTAGGTGGTCATCTGGGACAAGGAAGACTTGGATTTAATTTTCTACTATTAAGATTTGTTGCATATTTTATGCAAAATGTTATTTTCTAAATACACAAACAGTTTTAGGTAATTTTAAGGTATAACGGTAAGGTGTCTTTGGAATTAAGCTACCATCCTAGGAGCCTAAATGCTTATAGCATGAGGTACAGACCCATAGGTCTTGCATGTTACATTTAATCAGAATATTGGAGGTTTTATTAGCACCTATTTTTTAAATAGTTAACTCTTTGATTGCCTATAACTCTAAAGATATGTTTAAAGTCAAAAGGTCAAGTTTCGTCCCAATATTTGATGACCCCACGGAAGTCCATGGTAACACTCTACACAGCCATTGCTATGTTTATGGACATAGAGCAACAAGCTTGATGGATGTAACCTGAGAGGTCATTGAGAGCCTGAGCAGACCTCAGCATGATAGGGGGAGCAATTTGTTCAGCTTTTGTATCCTGCATATAGGTTTAGCAATAAACTGACCACCCCAGTTACCAGCTTAGAGCACGGTAGGTGGACGTGAAACCAAGTGCTTCTTCACTGGTGACATGTTCCCTCCCAAACACGGTCTGTCAAACCAGTTTTCACTTCTAATCGAATATTTGGGGCTAAACTACTGCTACTAGAAGTGGGATGAAACTGTGACTTCTCCATTGTGGAATCCAGCCCTTCAGAGTTTAGGCGGTAATTCCAGGTTGTTGTCATCCAGTGTTGCTTATTCACCTGTCACCAGCCCCACAATGTTTTCATTCAACAGAGAGAAATTTGCTTGATTCCTACCTCTCAACAAACAGAAATTAACTGGCTTATTTGCAACCATGCATGAAGACATTAGACCCAGCTGCTGTAAATCTACAGCAGGCCTCAAGTTAAGATTAAAGCGGTGTACGGTGCCAAGTAAATTGACCTAACCAGCAGTTTTCTTTGGAAAGAATACTGAACAGAACTGTAATATACCTCCTCTAATTTTCTTGCGTCAGCACTAAAGATAACATAAGGTATTTGCTTCACTTCATTTACAAGGCGAAAAAAAGCTTGCATGGGAAAGTGTAGCAAGGAGCTGAGGCGGTAAGAGGAAGGACTGCTGAAATGCAGGTTTGCAGGAAGGAATCTGGGACAGAAATAGGGAAGGACATTAAGTCCCTTCCTTTGACATTTGCTCACACACTAGCGCTCACACTTAAAGAGAAGAGCATGCCCAAAGCAGTTTGGGATCAGCTCCTGCTTCACTTGCATGACCTTACCCCAGGAGAGAGCTGGCAGAGGGTGTGGATTTTGCCCCGCTTCCCCATGCGAGTGCAGCACCAGCAGCAGAAGCCCCCGCATCCCCCCGACACCCACACCCGGCACCCTGAGGCTGGGTTTCCACGCGGTCCCCGCCAGAGATCACTAATCACGGCAGCGCGGGTCTGCAGTGCTGACACCTGCCTACCCAGACCGAAACTTGCAACTTCCTTCACAGGGGCCTCCTACAGACATCACGTTTGAGCAACTGTCAATCACCCATGCCCCAGGGCAGATTTGTGCAGGTGACCCGCAAGTGAAATATTTTCCCCTGCTAATCCCTAGGAGCCATCGAGGGCTCTCTTTAACAACGTAAGATGTCACTATGTCAAACAAAAATGGTACTAATTTCTGGTTATGAGGCGAAAGTTAAATTTTGTTTCCTAACAATTATTTATATCAAAGAAGAAGAAGACCGAATCAGTGACCCGTCCTTTGCCTTTAGTTTTCTTTGAGCCCTCTGTTCCTCGGGACAGCAATAGCCATGGGAATCACAGCTCTCTAGGGCCCGCCAGCTCTACAGCCCAGCAAACGTGCTGTCTCACTTTGCCTGTGGTTATGCTCTGGCGAACAAAGAGTAGCAAGAAAGCTGAGCATTGAATGGCCAACAGGACCAGGGACCAAAGAACACTCCATCTCCCCGCTATGGAGGGGTGATAATGGGACAGGAAAAATCTGTCTGCTAAATATGGTCTGGAGATGGCACCATCAGTGGGGACTTCTTCACCAATACTGAAGTCATGTGTAAGGCAGAAAATCAAACCAAATCATGAGCTTGGAAGTGTGTTAATGTTAGATATTCATAGTCCAGCTGATATGTCAAGCCATGTACTTGCTCCCTTTGCCAATAAAATTATAAGGATCTAGATACTTGGAATTACAGATGAGAAAGAAAACTTAATGAATTCAATATGGCACCTTTATGTTGCTTATTTTATATGACTACTCAAATACTCCCCTTCTGTGGGCCTTCTGTTGAAAAAACAGCTTATGTGGCAATTTTTAGCTAGATTTGGTTTAAAAATTAACTATGCACATAGAAAAAATACAGCTGTTTCTAAAGACAGACTTTCAAAGAGCCTTATGAAAATTAGCTATGCATTGGAGCCAAATATTTCACAAAAAGAACTTGGAAAAAAATACTGGTATTCTTTCTTGGATTACTCTCAAACGGAGGCTTCTGACTATAACAGTATGCAGCACTTGCATGACATGGACAATTGCCTTGGGACTGAGAAAACAATTTTGCAAAGCACTAAAAATGTTGAAGACCAGCACTTTGTGGGATACCACCGATACTCTTTCTGGGACCAGTTAGTTGCTGAGATACCCAAACTGACTTAGTGCTTCTGACATATTTCAAATATTAAACATGATCTGCAGATCTGAATACTACTTTATTAAATGATGGTTCCTTCAAGCATCTACAGATAAATCCTTTTAAGTCCCTCCTGCAACAGACCAGTGTTTGTAAGTATACAAAAATTCTTCAAGAAAAGCCGTCGATAAACTTTGTAGGCCAAGGCATGCGAAACTATGTTTTACTGGAGACAGTTACATCTGTTGGGAATGGATTAATTAATTTTATCAAGAAAATAATTAGAAAAAAAACAGGTAGATGTTTGCGGCTTAAGAAGATCTGATGGTAAATGAAGGATCTATTTCATAAGGCATGTACAGACTACAGCCATTTTACAATGTCTTAGATGGTTTAATTATTCAGATCAATTTAATAACCAGTTTTTCCTATTCAGCTGCAATACATCTGAAACAAGCTAGTACTTACAGATTAAAACAGTGTTCTAGATGAGTAACTAGGGTCCAAAAACCTTATGGTGAAGATTTAGAAAAGTAGAGTAAGAGTAGCTGCGTCACTGCTGATTGACTTTCAAATACCTGCCATTGGCTTGATTTTTCAGAAAATATTTTTCTTACTTCTGAAAAATCAGTTTCTCTGATGACTTTTTTTAAAAGCTGAAGCATGTAAAGTCCCAGGTCACTAGAAAATCTATTCTCTCTTCCTACTAACACTTTTGGATAACTACTCTTTTTAGACTCCTAACTTCCAGTAGTTAAACAGTGAAGAGAGAGTTTCTAAAACTGAATCTTTTCAGCAAATAAATCATTGGTATGCCACTTAAATAGCTTTGCTCTTGGCATGCTAAATTTTAATTCTCTGATAAGATTCTGGCATGATACTTTAATTATTCTTGCAAAGAACACAAATAATGAAATCATGAAGCACTCAGTTTTCTTGGTAGTGTTCCCAATCAAAGACAATATGACTATACGCACAACATCACTACTGCTATTGCAATGTAAATAAGGCAGTAAAACCCTAATAACGAGATAAAAAGTAAATCACTATGGTGTCTGAACTCTGCAAAAACTAAGTGGTCAGCTTTGTCATGCCCTGAAATTAGGGAATAATAAAAATGCTTTAAAATGCCTATATAAAGGCTGAAGAAGTAGTTTTCCTTATAGAGTTTCACAAACTCTCTTCTAGAGCACAATTGGCTTTATGTGTGTTTGGGGAAAAGGGGTCTAAAAGCCTTGTGAATTATTCAAGAAATCTCGAAGTATTACAGAGGACGTGTCCCAGAACATTTTGACCCTGTCTCAGAGCTTTTGATCAGCAGCACAGACTAAAGGAAAGCATATTTTGAGGCCCTATAGTTGGTGCTTACTGGTGATTATTTTCTTTGCACAGATCTCCAGCACCCACTTGCTTTCTTACCCTAAGTGCCAGTATAGGTGCAGAGAAGCAGTTTTCTCTGCACTCCTTCTCTTTCACCATGCTCTCTCTTTCCATTCTGATCTCTCTGGACACATGGATTAGGCAGAAAAAGCAAATGCTCAAGGCCACAAACTGTTTTGTTCCTGCCCATAAGTGGGAAGCACATACGTAAAATTCTGGGTATGAGTGGAAGTCACCACCTACCTGTTGCTCTGATACAGTTGTACAAATTCTGAACAGGCGCTATGGTACCGAAACAGATATAAACGCTTAGTATGTCCTCAGAGCCAGCTCTGGGCAGCTCCTTTTACAGCTACAAACTTATCCAAATTACGTGTCTGAGATAACTATATCTGCTGCTATGCCATCTATCCACTGCCAATACAGCTACAGCCTATGGCAAGGAACTGAGAACTGAGGCTAGCAGCTTAATATACAAGTATACCCTATTTCATAGAGCTCCAAGTGCTTGATTAGGCACAGTCAATAGAACTGTAAAACCAAAGACTGAAAAACATGGAGGCACTGGTTATGAGATTACCTACGCAACCTTAATATGGTCCTTTATGCATGTGCAGCATGGCACAAAATTTAAATACATGCTCATTCTGTCTAATGCCACTCACAAGATGGCCATATTCTAAAGAGTAGCTTTTTTCCAAACTTGTCCCATCATAAACCCAAAGTTACATGAAAAAGAAAGCGGCAAATTGTAAGGATGCCCTGGAAAGCAGCAGAGCCCACCAAGTAAAGCACTGTACCAGCATTTATACTTCCAGGTTTGACACTGGTGTGGTGGATGGCTTTTAGTAAGATGCTGAGCATCCTCATCCCTCATTTCCCTATATGTAACATAAGCAGAATGATATCAACCTTCTTGGTAAAGTATTTGAGATCGATATACCAGTAAAAAGGGATATGCAATAAGCAGGTCTCTCTTTTGAGAGACAGGAGTTAACCACCTCATACAACCCTCGTCAGTGAAAAGACTGGAAAAAACTCCACAACTTTCAGTTTAAACAAATCTAAACATTCCTAATCCTCGGATCACACCTGGAACTATTTATTACCAAGATCCGATCCTGTGATGGGATTAGTTCAGCCTCAGTGTTACAGTAACTCCACTGTGGTTTCACTCTTGTAACAGGGAATAAAAATACATACTTCTGGAGTTATGTTTCATATTAGATGGTGAGCATATTTGTATGAGCCCTCGTTCTCCCATTCAGCTTCAGAGGATCCCGTTACAAAGTTTTGTATGGTTATTTTCTACTTCTGCATTGGGTCAAGATTTCCCCAGGGTACACTTCTAATTCATGGTCTTCTACATTATTATTACCCTTTTGACCTAAATGATTAGCCAAAGTTTGAGGCCCTGAGGGCTGTTTCTATTAGGAGGAGAAAACTATGAACTCAAGCATCTTTTAGGCATATCTAGTCAAAAAAACACCTCCAAAGTCACCTACCCACAACTTCATTCCTGTTTTCTTGAACGCAGGAGACACACAACAACAAAAATTCTCTGACATCTCCTCTTGCAGCCTTTTCAGCCAGCACTCAGAACTTTGTGGAACTCTCAGAGTGCTTATCTAATTTTTTTTTTCACTTTCTTTTCCACCTTTGAGTATTTTGCTAGGCTTTTGCTCCCGCTTTTTCTTTTCTTTTGTCCTTCTCTTTCAGATATAACCAATTTCCATGGAGATTAATTTAATATCCAGTCATATCCTTCTTCCACCTAGGTCAAATGCCTGAGTGTCCCCATGGACGCTTTTGTTTCGGGAGGTGAAATGTGCTGGAGATTAGAGCGGAGGCTGCTATTGTTTGAACCGCTGCTAGCCTGAGCTTACCTGTTTCTTAAAGGAAGGATTTAACATTCACCAAGTTCCATGGTATTTCACCCAAAGATACATGCCAGAAGTTCACATTTTTGGAATACTGTGGAGACCCTCTGGTTTGCCTACGTACCCCCACTCAGCTGGCTCCAGAGTCTGCAGCCAAGCCAACACTTCTGCTGGTTGTGCCAGTGGTGTCAGTGAAGGTAGCAGTCCTGTCCTCCCCCAGCCTTGTCCCCCTCACTGCTTGCGGGATAAACAGCTGCAAGAGCTCAAAGGAAAGCATGGTAGAAGGTCAGGAATGAGAAGACAGGAGTCGGGGAAAGGCAGGACGGCACTTCTGGCATTGGTGTCAGCACACCTGGCTTGAAGTGTTCATCAAACTAGCCTTGTCCATTGAAATATCCCTGAGCTTTCTGCAAGCAGAAATGCTTCTACAGTAGACACCAGTAGCTGCCACTTCTAATCTGAGGATTTAGATAGGAACAGTATGGAAAAGCTGTGCATTTTTAAATTAAGGCAGTTACAGAGTAGCATAAATGGTCTCAATGCTTTCTACTTGACATATTTAAATATCTATTCAAGTGAATTAGAGAACATAACAAGAAACACGCTCAGGATGAATTCTACCTTGACCCTACACTGACACAAAGGTTTTGTGGTATTTCATAGGCTTAGTATCTGGAACCCTTAAAAATTTTAAGAAAGTAGTAATCATCTCCAAAAGACCGCTGTGAAAGAGAAGTACAATTTGAACAGTGGCTTGCCCAATGTTATTGGCAGCATTTGTGGCACAATACCCTTGTGCCCATATCACCATCTCCTAGCCCATCTGATCACTGTGTTTTCCTCACAACAGGAGTCCAACTATTATCTTCAAAGGAGAAAACACTGAGTAAGCTGTAAAAATACCTAGAGAGAAGCACATCAGTGAATGCCCTGCTATAATCTCCTCTTGCAGATGCACATTTTCAAATAAATCTCCAGCATCAGTTCTTGAGGCAATACATGCAGCGTTCTCTAAACTACTTAAGCAATTTTGCTATACCTGTAACCCAATCTGTAATACAAATATAAAAGTGGAAAAAGTGTACATGAAAACTATATTACCACATTAATCTCAAAAGGACATTTGGCTAATATAAAATTCAGCATCATCTTCATTGATGGTTCAGGGAAATAAAGTAGTAATAAATTGCTGCAAGGCAAAGTACTAGTGATTGAATGAGGCTATGCAATTAAGATGTAACTTTCAAAATCACCTTTGAGGTTAAACGTAGAAGAATTATGAGTAAAAGGGCAATTAAATGCCAGACTTTTCAATCTCAGGTCTCCTCATCAAAGATTCAGTTACCTAAATTGTTTTTCACTATTTCAGAAGAAGAGCTGGGTGTAACAATATTTCATCCCCCACAAGAGGAAGTAAAGAATACTCTTTCAAACAAAAGCATTACCAGGCTATCAAAATCTTTACAAAGAAAAATAAACTAATCAAGATTGATCTACTAGGGCTCTCAACTTCCTGAATTCCTAAATGTTAACTTCAGGTTATAAAAGGGAAAAGAAGTGTAAAATGTAGCCATTATCATCTTCATATCACAACCACAAGTAATACAATCTTAATAAAACATGAGTTGCATGAGCAGTGTACTTGATATTTCTATAATCTGTAACTTTTTATATAACTTCACATGCTGTGTTTAAAAATGCTTTCCTTCTGAACTCTTTTAAACATGGATACACTTATGCTCTGATCCTGCAGACCCTTATGTATCTGGCTGACTTTAGTGCATATAACGTCTCTATTGAATAAAGCTAGTCAAATTTAAGTGCTTTCAAGATTGTGAAGCCAATTTAAGTTTTATTCAGAGGACACATGAAAAACCTAATACTTACTGACTGAAAAATTTAAGCTATCTGCAAACTACAGTTGTGCATGAAAATTATAAAAATATGCTCAGCATGGTATTTAAAATAGTAACCTTTTTTCTGCATTCCCTTTCCCTTTCCAAGTGACAATGTGCTAGCACATTGGTATAAAACAATATCAGAATTTTGTATTGTCATATAATTTTTTCATCCAAAGTTTCCAAGGCACATTGAGATGCAGCAATTTAATAACCTCTCTTGTTTTGTGAGGTTTTGTGCCTCTATTTCTAGCAGAAAAAGGATGCAGAAAAAGGAATATAAAGAACCAGGAATATAAGAAAACAGGTTTCTCACCCAAGATCAGTAACACTTCTATTACTAAGCTGTAAGATTTAGACTACAATATCTGCATCATATAAACAAAAAAAGACCATATGCAATTTTCCCTTGAGCAGATTGAAAAAGGAGAAAAGAAAGAAAGAGGTACATCTGACAGATGCTAGTCACATTACTTACTACATGTCTGGAAAGCTCCTAGAAGGCGTATCTATTCCAAAATAACTAAATAAATTCAAATTTCACACCAGTTTGTTGCAAGAGCTCACAGTCTTTATTTTAAACGAGGAATGTGCTATCTTGCTCTAACTTAAAATAGCCAGGCACAATCCTCCTTTAAAAAAATATCACAGTGAAAAATGTTCCCTTAAGATACACAAGACAAAACAGATTCTCTTACTGATTGAAGTTAAACTGAAGTATCTCTAATTAAAAACTTACTTCCAGAGTGAGTAAAAGAAGAGTTTAGAAAGACAGGAGAAAAAGAACTATACTAAAATGTGATGCCTTTTACCTTCTGCAAAATGTACATCTTTATCTTCTCTTCATTTACACCATTAACCCTTTAGTGACTGTTCCAAGGGTACTGTATGAATTTAATTGCACATCAGTTTAAAACAAATCATGTTACTTACTGCTGCCATTGGCATTAGAATAAAAATTCAGTTCTCTGATTTTCAAAAAACTTACAAGCCTCCTCACAGAGCTGTTTACAATGGCCTTTCCAGCTTAACATTTCTGAAACACATAGGCAGTTTTCCTGACACATGGAAAAGTGCAAATTACTTAAGTATGCAGCATCATAAAACACAGTCACTGATATAAAAGCTGAAAATGTGCATACCAGTTTTTTATTGTGCGTTTACAGCCCAA
Source organism: Pterocles gutturalis (assembly GCF_000699245.1). Taxonomy (NCBI): domain Eukaryota; kingdom Metazoa; phylum Chordata; class Aves; order Pterocliformes; family Pteroclidae; genus Pterocles; species Pterocles gutturalis. Next base: position 110,163 of record NW_010133112.1, on the reverse strand, counting down.
CTGAAGTTTATGAATAAAGTTTCATTAAAAGTTGAATTATTACATGTCCGGTACACTGGCAAACTATTAGTGCTAAACTAAAAAACAGAATCAACTGCATTTCTATTTGCTGTATGCAATCGAGCTTCTCTATGTACATCTGTAATTTTTAAAAATTCCTCCTGCTTCTACAACAACCTTCTGCTAATTTTCTGCAATTTTCTGCTCCACTAACTTAAAAGTCATTTCCTTAAGAAAACAGATGACAGACAACCTGAGTGACTGATTATATTGTGCCATCACTTTGTTTTTTCTCTGAGGCCTTGGTTTAAGAGGATGGATGTTAGTGTAAATGACAGAAAGGGGAGCTTCGCATAGGATTTCACTTCTGTTCAAAGACAAGCTAATGCAACCTCGCTGAGGTGCAATCAACTTGACAAATGGATGCTGTGCAGCCCTGTGCCTCCCACTGAAACCCGAGAGTCTGATTTACACAATATTCCCCCTGTAAACGGAGGGAAGCCCAAATTCCAATCAGACTTAATGCTGCTCGGCTATATAATGGGTTGATCTGATAATTCCTCCCATATAATGAAATCTGATAATAGTGGGAAAAAATACATCAGAGAGAATGGAATACATTAATGAACCTGTAAAAATACACTTAAGTCTTAACAGATTTAATAAACAGAGGAGGGACAGCTCAAACCGGGAGTCTTCATATGTGGTCAGCAGTTCTCAGGTTTAACAATGAAGCTGACTGAAAACACAGTTTCTATTTACAATTGACTATATTCACCACACCTTTTTTCAGATGGCCAGGAAAACAAAAAAAAAAGCATTTAAATATCAAAGCAAGCTTGGTAATATGTTTACATGTCTTGCCTTGTTCTGTTTCCCCTTCAAACTAAACAAATTCTATGATACAAGCTGTTTTCTCAGGGAAATGTGAGTCAGATAGAAATGTTTTCCTACCCAAGAAACAGCGTTTCATTTACTAACTGGAAAAAATAGGAAACATTTGGTTTTAGACTTTTAAGACTTTTTTGGAATTGAAAAGCAAAGACAATTCAATTTCAAAATCCTTTTCACACAAGTTCAACAGCTGGCACAAAAATTATCTTTATGTTTACACTGGAAAAATGTCACAGAAATGTCTATTAGAATCAGAAATTTTTATGTATCATAACAAACTACTCCAATTGTCATTGTTCTCTACAAAAAACCATTTTGTTTTAGCAACTAAAATTGTGCCCAGAAGCTGTTCTCACACATATATGAGTTGAGTAGCACAGGATTTTTAGGGTTTTATTTACTTTGCTGTTGTCACAAATAAAAGAAAAAAAGAAAAAAACTTATGCAAACATTTCATGCTGAAGTGAATGGATTTCAACAGCTGCTGATTTGGTGACATCGAGAACCCCAGTGGAGATGT
>NW_010133112.1:103462-108718 GCF_000699245.1 Pterocles gutturalis | reverse complement strand
GCTGAATTAACGTCTTGGAAATGTTAAAAAGAAACTTCAAACAGCCCTTGTTTAGCAGGCGGTCGAGGCTCGCTCTCGGTGGGGATCATGTGAAGACTAGCAGAGCAGTCACTCAGTCATGAATCAGACTTGTCAATAGTTGCCTATTTTCTCAACAGGTGCCTCAATCACACACCATAATCCTTCCCCCCATAGGCTTCTGTTCAACAGAAATCACTATCGCCCAGGACACGGGTCTTGCTTATATGAGACATATATTGATTTCATAATAACCAACTCCCTCCTACAGTCGCTACTGAACTTTATACTTCATATAAACACGTCTCTCTCGCCTATGTGAGCTAGCAGGGAAAGTGTGAGAACTGTAACACAGGCGTGAGGAAGCATTTAATCCTTTGTTATTGCTGCAGATAAGCACGGCAAACACCAAATGATCATCTGCTGTTCTGTCAGATAATTATGAAATACTATTACATTGAGGTACCCTTTGTGAATCACTATGCAGCAATCACTTGATACTCAGACAGAAAAAGGCATCCCTGACATAAAAGAACTTACTGTAAATAAAAATACAGGGAATTGTTTCATATCAACCAAATAAAAAATAAAAAGTTTAAATTAAAAACCCCAGGAAGCCTTTTTCAAAAAGATTTTTTTTATAACTTTTAATCATGAGTTTTTACATCATTTTTGGTAATTAATTTAATTTTGTTAAGTTTTGAAATCTTCATTTCTTTTATATGACTCATACATACATGTAACTACAAAAGTAAATTAAGTCCTATGGGTCACAGATGTCAGAATGCTGAAGAAATACAAATATTCACAGAAAATTTTATAATTACATACAGCTTTTGCCCTATAAAGAAGTCTTTATCTCTATGCTTACAGCTATGCTCTTTGAGCTACATCAGTATTAAGCAACACAACAAAAAGATTTTGAGAATTTTTCTTGTTTTTTTCTGTCAGAAAGCTACAAGCCAGTAAATATTCTACAACACTTACTAAGCTTGCACAAATTATATCATTTACGATGTGAATTAGAACCAACTTTGTACCACCAAAGTACCCTGGGCTTCCTGTCATTACCTTTGTTTTCCAATTTTACCTATTATATGTACACAAAAAACTGATGATCTGAAGTAATCTTTTCTATTTTCAGGCCAGTCTCTTCCTGTACCAGTGGAAGAAGTATGTTTGTAAAATAATGTGGGCAGGTTAGCAGCAACGTGCTTCACTTTTACAGTAACAGCTCCTGCAGAAACTACAGCTTCTGCATGACTCACAAATTAAACACAAAAGGAGATTTACCAAAAAATATACCAGCTTTATGCAATGTTTTGAGATCATAAGCCCCCTCCTATCAGACTTTGTAAAAAAGTTCCCTAAGGAAGGTAAACTCTCCAAATGTAGCATACAATTTAATACTTTCCAAATACCTTTGAAATCCATGTCAAATGAAGTTAGACAGTAAAACTGGTGCAGTTTGATCATTCCAGCTGTATGTCAAAATTCTTCCACATTGTTGGATAACATGAAAGTGCAGCACCAGCTCCTGTCACCCTCAATTTAAAAACTTTTGATATATTACCTCTGAGCATGGAGTTGTTTAAATACTATCTCTAACATCAGTAAACTGCATGTACCACCTGCACTGTGACTTGAATTACTGAAACACAACACTACACAATTAAAGACATAATCTCAGATTTCAGCAGAAAAAACATTGTACTGAAGAAATTTATATAAAAAGAAAATATTTTAAATATATTTCAAATGTGAAATACAATTTGATTGTGTATCTGATGTATACACAGATTATTAATTTATACAGCATACACTATAGTGACAAGTTGTTTTAAGAATGTTGATAGATGCATCTAGTCGGGGCCAGACCTTGAAAATGCTGTATAACTGAGTGACTTTATGTACAAGTAATCCCTATGAATTAATTTTAGCTACTCACATAAGTGCTTTGTAATTTGACATATAAGTTTTTATCATTTCTGTAAGAATGAACATGAAATACAAACATTACTTCCTACATCATACGACGGCATGTCAGTATATTTTTTTTGCTCTGAGGTAATTTGTAAGAATTTTGTTCCTATAAGTTTTTTTGACATAAAACAGGATTAATCAATTGGTTTTAATGGGACTGCTTGGACGTATGCTGCTTCCTGTGCATCTGTAAGCAGAAGACTTGCATTTTTGAAGATTTATTTTCTCTGTAATTTTTGACACTACGTAAGGATATTATGCAGAGAATATGCCAGATGATTATTTAGAGAACACAAATACATCCTCAGCAAATGCAACCTTCAGTGACATTTACTTACAAAACTCGCTGGTCACTGATTGATTGATTCCGGACAGGAGCCCAGCCTCATACAGACCACATTCATCAAAAGCATCCTAATCATACCAGCATATTAACATCTTGAACTTTACTCCCAGTACTCAAAGAATGCAACTAATGAAATAATGAAATTTAGGGGAAATTGAATCTTTTTTTCTATGTGTAAAGACCTGTTTTCAACACAGATAATGCATTCTTAATATGTTCTTTGCTTTCTCGCCTGCAAAGAGCAAGAATTGATAAAAAAGCAGCTATTTTGGAGCAAATGCCTAACACTCACATGAAATCATTATAAAAATTGAACTTTTAACAGGTAATCTGCAATGATGCAAGTTCCATCTCATTCAGATGCAGATAATTTATTCCAGAAAAAAAAGACAAAATTAAAAAATAGAACAAACTACACTAGCAATAGTAAAGCAAAGGGTACAACACCAAACCCTTACATAGTCAGAATGATATCAGGAAATAGGAAAGTGTTGCTACCAGTAGAGATAGCACTGATATTCTAGAACTTGACCATGTTTAAAGGCTATACGGACAGATTAGATGGTTCTGAAAAGATTTAGAAGAATAAGGTATGTAAAATCTTCCCTGTATTTCAAGACTAAAGAAGCTTAAGTTATTCTGCTTATCAGAGAAGGTGTAGATAACCTAACAGTGGAACTGCAGCACCTACAATGAGAGAGATTTTGCAGGGAGGTGTCTCAAAAGTAACAGACAAAGACAAAAACAAGATCCTGTAAAAGATCAGACAAGAAGAAAGGCGCACAACTTCTCTCAGACTACAATAGGGTAAGAGTGATACTGAGCCTTGTCTTCTGCCAGACAAGGAATGTAATGGAAACTTCAGCTGCAAACATTGTCTTTAGCAAGTTTCCAGCACCAACACACTACACGAGCACACTCACTCTGTCCATTTCAAGACCTGAAAGGATTTTTCTGACTTCTTTCTGTAATAGAAACCAAAGCATGTCACCCAGTTATACCACTCTAAGATGGTTACTTGGCTTGCTTATCTTCTAATTTCTGCTTGAAATGGAAAACGTGATTGGCAATGGAGAAGTACACAACATATGCCCTACAGTCTTGTTCCATCTGATAAAGACCGCCCCTGCCAAAACAGCACTCCTGCTCAAACCATCACAGAAATACCAGTCTTTGATACTTTGGGCTGCTGTTCTCTCAGTTGTGAAATTATTTGTGATCTGGAACAAGGTTTTAGAAGGAAGGTCTAGGAGAGAAGTAAGAGGCATTACCCAAAAGGAGACCTGTGAGACACTGCAGCTCTTCAAGATACCACCCAGCACAGATAGATGTTCTCAGGACAAAGGCTGTGAATTCCTGGGATGCCAACAATGGGCCTTTACTTTTCTATACTTCCCTCCATCTCTTTTTTCTAAAACCATGAACATTTTCCCCTTCAGTCACTTTTGGCCAACAGGAGGCAATAGGCATGCAAGTACCAGCTACAATGACTTGTAAAAGAAAATCGAAAGAGCAAAGGGAGTTCAAAGACAAATTATTCATTCTACTGTAAAAATTGTGATATGTCTGGAAACTCCAGCTTTCATGCAATTTGGACATTAAAAACTAAATGGAGGAACATCAGTTCTCAGTATGACTGAGTTCAGAGATCATGTGTTTTACCCTCACCCACTTAGAAAAGATTGCAGCCAAAGCAAAGATCATAGCCAAAGCAAAGATGGGATACTAAACCCAGGCAATGTAGCTACATTTAATATTTCAATTCAGATCAACCTCCATTCATATCAGTTGAACTTGCATTTCTGACTGTCTGTACATTTGCACAGACTGACCATCAAGTAATCTAAGGGGATGACTCATATGCATACCTACATGAGTATGAAAATGTTTACAGGATCAGGATATTTGGTCAGAATTTCTTAATGAACTAGTGGTGTGGATACTCATCTGGTATCACTATAAACTGAATGGGTAAAGCTCCTGCAAAAGATAAAGCATGCATCCGTTTAAAAACTGTGGGTGATCTTTGTTTTTGAATACCTTCATTTAAAGTATCTCAAATCAGAAGTTTAGTATTAGAGCGTACATTTAAAATGTAGCTTTTAATTTTTCTCTGTGGCTTTAATTTATACTTTAGACTTTGGATCACAGTCCATATTATTTTTGAAGCTTCATGATTAACCTTTAACTTGACTAAAACTGTTCAGATATCATGAGTGCTACCATCCTGTTACACATGATATTGTTCTTAGGCTGCTGATGGAACACATCTTGCCTAAATATCTCAGCAAGTGATAACCTTTGAAACAACTTCTGGTGGGCTGTTACATCAAACTGTTTCATACCTTCTCATGCTTTCTTTCATTAAAAAAAGTCTTTCAAGCAAACAAGAATATATTCCTTTTTTAAAAAAAAATCTCACACTTTACTTTAAAATGCTACACTTTTTTATTTAATCAAAACAGTCTTCAGTAGCTTTTTTTGTCTAAAGTTGAAGGTTTACTGAAAATAGCGAGTTTACTCCTTATCATTTTTCTCACTGTTTAGTCATGATCAGAAACAAGATGTTCCTTAAGATATTTCATAATTTCATCAAATTCTATGCTTCCTGCTTTTCCAACTGGTTTCGGTACTGTTCTCTTCATGACACTGCTTACTTTGTCACATTTCCCAAGTCTTACTATAACTCAGTGCTTGTTATATTGCTGTATGTTCTAGAGGTTATTTAGATATGAAGTGCTCCTGGCTTGCTATCCTAAAAGGCATATCTTGTACACAGAAAATAATCTGCTTCTGAAGTTAACACTTAGCTTGCTACTCTTCCTTTCAGTGACATTCATTGATATGAAGTATAACTGTGACAATTTTATTTGGTCATTGGCTTAATGCAAGTTATTTTGGTTTTTGAC
>NW_010133112.1:102428-103448 GCF_000699245.1 Pterocles gutturalis | reverse complement strand
TTACTCATGACTTGCCAACACTGTTGAAATAGGAAGATGTATGTCTAAACATATTAAAACACAGATTCATGAGGCAGACACCGTGTATTAAAGCAGTCATCTCTCTAGCTGAAGAACTAAGATGTATTGCACTTAAAAGCAGTGGGCTGAGGGGAAAGCCTGGAGTTCATTGCCACACTGCTCAGCTGACTCTTCAAGAAGTTTCTGTTGCTAAAAATGTATTCATGAGCTTCCCTCAACAGTGAAAGTCACTTCCATAGAGCAGCTCCAGCCCTATTAAAACTCAGTTTTTGCTCTTATTTTTCACATTTCATTACTTCTCTGTTAAAGCAGCATTTGTTAAAGAGCAAAACCGAGAGTCCAAATTGCAGAGTTTCTTTTAAATCCCAAATACTGTTCTTTACTGAATGTTGGTCTTGTATCACTTAGCCCTCAGAAACACTTTGACCTGAAAAGAGACACAAAGCCACCAGAAATAGGAAGGACGCGGCCAGAGTTTTTATTCTTCAGTACACTATACATACTTCTTTTACTCCAGTTAAAAGTCACAGAAAAACAGGGTCTTTGTGAAAAGAGGATGACTTTTGAGTCTTTCTACACTTGTCTCAGGTGTTACCTTTTCCAAATGCAAAATGATTAATTTAAAAGTATAACTTTCCCTTTTAAATGAAAATATATATTGTCCCAAACACAATTTTCTTACACTTTGCTAAACACAGACAGGGATGGCTAGAGGCTACAAATCTTTAGGTTCTCCACTGATGCATTAACTAAACAAAAAGGACAACCTTACTTGTTTCAGAAAGCTTTATTAGAACAGGAATCTTTGAAGACAAACACAAAAGATTCTAAAATGTTTAGATTTTATAACGTAAACAACTAATTTAATGCATCATTAGCAATATATAATAGTCGCCATCTTGCAACATGAATGCAAGTAAGAAACTGATGTAATCTGTGAGATATTTCAAAATAATTAATTTGAGAATAAAAAAAGAACTTTTATTGTGTAAACTCTGC
>NW_010133112.1:100758-102408 GCF_000699245.1 Pterocles gutturalis | reverse complement strand
CCTTTTTAAACGGATCAGAAAAGTGCAGCAGTTGAACCTTTGCTAAACGAAGGTAACAAGCAATCTTTTGAACTGATGTGTAAAATAAGAACATGCAACTGCCTGAGAAAGGGTATTGGATCAAACGAGTGTTAAGTGTTACTTATAAGGAGGGTTCAAAAAAACTCCACAAGATCCAGTTTATTTAAATGAAGACCAAAAAATTTCAAATTTTTGCAAATTCTGCAAATGCCTAAATTCTGCATGTGCCAGCATGTCAGACTTCTTCTGTGCTAATATTTGGGTCAAGTCAACATTTGATGCCTCCTTGTAAGTTCTTTAACTCCCTCTCAAACCCATATCTTCTTGCTTATCTATTTTGCAGCTTGGAAAATTATACCTAATATTTCTTTCTTTTTTTTTTTTTTTTCTTTTCCATTATTTTCTTCACAAGCATGGACAGATACACAATGACAAAAATGTTCTACACACTGATCCCTGTTTATTTTTTATTTAATTTGAAAGAATGATCCTGTTCTCTGGCACACTCCAAAATCAAGCCCCAGGTCCCGCAGTAGTATTTGCACTGATGAACTGAGGCACCCTGGAAAGCCCCTCTCACATGAATAAAGCTTCATACATGTCCAGCTGACCCCTGAATGACCGACAGTGTATTATTGTACCCTTTTCGACAAATGACAATGGGGTATTGAATCAAATATGACAACATAGAAATCTCCACAATTCATAATTTCATACAGCATACATTACCCCAACTATTCAAAACACTGTTAAATTTTTAAATATTTAGGGAGTAGTCTGAAATAGGACTGAGTTGCTGAACAGCTCGATGTTTTAAGTAATGGCTAAACAGGCTTTTTTTCATCTCACAAACAGATAAATTATTTGAGCTACTGGGATGAGCCTTGTAGCCAGTATCAGCAACAGGTGTGCCTTTTATGTAAATCATTGTGGCATGATGGGGACAGGGACTGGGACTGCCCAGAGCCCCACTGCTATCAACACAGAGAATCCAGCCTTGTCTTACTTTATTTAAGCTGCGTACAAACATATATCAAGATGTCCTTTGTGAATGCATGCTACGTAACCAAGCTTTTAAAATCCCAAAGCAAATGTAAACCTTTTTTACAGACAGCTGTAGAGCTGAAGGGAAGCTTTCATTTTCTCTGCAGGTTGTGCTTAGAGGAATTACACAAGGGAGGAAGAAAAAAAAAATATATAGACATTGGAAAAAGTAGTTTTGTATTGGCTAAATCTGCTCCCAGACTTGGGACAGCTAAATATAGAAACTTTGAAGTTACCTGATATAGTTTGCTTAGCTTTGGCCATTCGTAGTCAAAACCAAAGGGAAGAATCACCTGATGGTCGATACTGGGCTTAGTGGACTGTGGAAAACCATAGCTTAAGGCTCTTTGACTCCAAGGAGGATATGAATCCTCTTTTCACCTTTCAGAATGGTGCCCTAGCCACCATCTTGTGGGGTATTACAAAATGAGAATTTCCCCCAAATCTTCTGCTCATGCAGCTCTACTGAGCACACTGTTTAAACAGTGAGCCAGAGAAGATGACTACCCTGTTGTCAGCACTTTGTGTTCTTGTGGCTACCCAGCCATGCTGCTCTGTAGCACGAGAAGGGTTCCTGCAGGGGAT
>NW_010133112.1:55257-100727 GCF_000699245.1 Pterocles gutturalis | reverse complement strand
AAAATTTACATCTTCTGCATCTTGCGTGAGTGCCTGAGCCACTGAGCTCGTAGGTAAAATAATTCATCATCTTTCCCACCAGTTTTGTGTCTCAGTCATTTTCCTGGTTTCACTACAAGTGACCACGTACAAAGTGGATTATTTTTTTTGGCTAGAAGAATTTTTTTCTTTATTTTGGCCAATTTGAACTAGTTTTTTTGAGGAGATGAAGGATGAGAGAGGAGATTTTGGACTGTAAAATCAATTATTTGTACAGCCGTAAGGATCTGTGGAAAACTAGGTCTCACGGTTTCTCTAATGATGGGAAAGAGAAAGAATGGATATGAAGAAGTACGTATAAAATTTAAAGTTTAACTTAAGAGTTCACCGTTTTGATTTTGCTTGATACCACTATTTTAGTGTTTATTATCTCAAGTCTTGGATCCTTGAGAGAGTGAATTACTTGGAAGCAGTCTTACATTTAGCATATGTGAAGGATCTTGCTGGAATGAAGCATTAGTATTGGAACACAGGCAGTCTGTAAAGGCTATGAAATGGAGGATGCAAGTACATATGGAGCTTCTGGAGATGCAGGAACTCCTTTATCAAGTGAGGATATTGCACATCTGATGCTTTGAAGAGAAAGTTAGTTGGTGACTCCTTCCAGTCTCAAACAGTGTGATATTCTGACTCGGTGATCTGAGAAACGCAGTGTGACTACAAATACCTACATGTGAAATGAGTTTGCAAGACAAGAGAGGGGCTTGGATGGTATGTTAAATGAGTTATAGAGAAGAATATAAACACTTTTTTCCCTGGAGGTGTCTGACACTTTCCATCAGAGCACCAATGGCAATCATGTAAAAAAGGAAAGTGAAATAATTTTCTCAGGTAGACCATGATTGATCCAGCCAGGGTAAGTTTTCAGCTTTTTCTTGATGGGGTATTTTAAAAAATGTTCAAGAAAGAAAGCAGGATGTTGTTGCACCATGGATGTCTAGGAACGAAGTTTAATCTTAGTGCTCCGAAACATAGCTCCACAATTCCTCATGCTCAGCAGAGATCCAGGCCTCTAATGTACTGTTTTGTGTTACAGGTAGCATAGCTAAGAGAGTAACTTTAGAACTGAACTTTAAATTGGACAGGAACTTGATGCAATCTGCGCTAAGCATGCATTCATGACTACTTTTATGCTCTTCCCATTACTTGACAAGTATTCCTTCGTTCCCAGACCTATCTCAAAAGAAGGAAAAGTTTTTTAAACTCTGAGCAGATACTCAGAGGAAAATTGTACCAATCTGACAAAACTAGAGTGGTGAAAGAGGGGTGGTGAGTTTTGTTATCCCAATGTATTTCACAGTACATAAGCTTGGCTACTGCCTTATAGTTACCTATAAAACTCAACCTCCTTAATTTCTCTTTAAGTCTGTTGTCAGAACATTTATTATGACTTCCTGGCTTCTTTGAAATGAAGACCTGTAGGATGTCAAATTTAGCTTGTACTTGCACTATGTAGATCCAGGGGTTGTATGATGATTATGCAAACAAAAAACTATGAAACTTCACTTGTACTAGGTGAATGCATAATGCCAGCCATGTGATATTAGTTCAAGAGAAGTGGAAAAATTAGGTGGCAAACACAATTTTGGCAAAACTGCAGTTCTTCAGATGCAACATGTGCAAATCATTATTTTGTCTTGTACAATGGTAAAGGAAATGTATTTCGAAATGGCAATTATATGATTAGTATGTTAAGTAACTTCATTGAATGAAAAGTGGTTAAACACATATTAACAAACAGACAGCATTACTTTGATTAGTGTGTGGAAAATGCCAGAGAACAACTCTGGCAAGTACAGGGTGGGCAACAAAGTTGAGTGTATGTTTTGCTAATACCTTTCCTGTCTAAAATGGAGGTGCCTATAAAATAGGCAACTGGGTTTTCACTGAGTGTTAGTTTTAATTCACAGGGTTCAAAAAGGCTTTACCAGTCCTACAAATTAAAATGAACCTAGCTGTTAAAATTAAAACGCTGCCTGTCAGGGGTCAAGATGAAAAATCCAGAACTTTGTCAATCCCAACTGCAAGACAAGCTACAAGTGGCAGTCTCCTTCCACTTCATTTTCCCCTCCATCTCTGTCACCAACTTTTGTCTAGTAGGTGTGTGCCTATCCATTTTTAACTGTTGAGTAGGAGAAGAACCTACCTCTGTTGTCTTCCCTCTGTTTTTTCCTGCCAGGGAAAAAGCTGTTAGATTTCTTGATACTGCAAGTGGGCTGAATCTCCTGCTGCAGTGTGATAAGGCAGAAAACTAAATGACACTTTTAGCTTTTCCAAACTTCTCCAATACCTTCCACTTTTAAGCTTCTTCCCTTCCGTAACAGCCACAGCAGCAAGAAAACTCAAGATTTTTACATTTCACCATTGGCCAGCTGAGCCTAAAGTAATAGCAAAACAAACTAAACCAGAAACAGATTGCAAGCTAAGGATAGCTAACAGCTGGCTTATGGTCCATGGAAGTCTGGCTCATTGCATGTTATTAATGCCCTTCTTTTCACTTCCACATGCTACTCTGCACTGAAAGCCTGCTAAGGTATTTTAACGCAAGCAGCTACTAAGGGTGCAGTTCCAAAGCAGCTAAACTTCTCTAGGTCAGGGCTCTTCTGATCCTGCTCTTCCTCCCCTCCTTCTATGTCTGTGTGTGCATTCCTGTTTTCTTCTTTATGCCTGACCATGTTACCACATAGCCAACAGGTTTGAGGGTACTAAACAAGACAAACATTTCTATAAGAAAATAACTTTTCTGTACAGTTAACTTTTGCCTCATCCTCTTCAAGTGACATTTTACAAGGTGGGGAAGCTGATCTAATAGCTGGCTGCTGTGGAAGAGGATGGCTCCCCCCTCCTCTTCTCTTGGCTGGACAGTCCTGATTCAGCTCTGGTCCCTTGTTTCAGCTCTGGTACTCATCCAAGCCCCAGTGGGCCAGTTCAACTCACTTAGCTGGCTAAAAAACTTGAGTTAGTTTCTGCCAGGTCAGTGATTTAGGAGTCAGACAGGATTGGAGATGAAATCAATGGGAAGGAACAACCAAGGTAGAGTGTCCCACCTCAAAGGTATTCAAAAACTGCCTGGGCACAGTCCTGGGCAGCCTGCTCCAGGTAGCCCTGCTACAGCAGGGTAGTTTGACCAGATGACTTCCAGAGCTTCCTTCCCATCTCAACCATTCTGTGATTCTTTGAACCTTGCCACTCTTGTGAAACCTCACCTACAGTTGTAACCAGGATATTTCACCTTTTTTTTTTTTTCCCAAGAGAGGAGGAAACAGTTCTCAAAACATATATGGCCTTTGCTTGTCACAATTTACATGCCAAGCATGTAAGATACCCAGAGACTCCAACAGTAGCATTTCATACCCTGCTGACATTACTGTGTAAACAAACATGCATCCACAGGGCACAGAAAAAATCCCATTCTGCATCTTCAGCTAGACACTGTCACATTAGGAAACTGCTCAGGAAGCCCTGAATGAGAGCACTGAAGGGGTCTGGCAGGGAGACAGCCAGGCCTTGGTTTACATTCTGTTCCCATTCGGCAGTTAATTAGTAACTCACTTTTTGAAAATCAAAGATTACACATCCTGAACAAATACAAACGTTTGATCTCGGGCTCATCAAGGAAAACTTCAGCAGCTGCCAGGGAAAAGCAAATGTTCTGTCACGTACATCCAGGCTGAGATAATGCGAAACAGAAGATTAAGAATACAGAGAGAATGCACCAACACTTCCCCACTCTTCATGGGGAGCACAGCAGATGAGCAAAAAGTACCAAACAGCCGACAACAACCTAGTGAGCCTAACTAAAACCTGATGGGATGACTTTTGATTGCAACGTCAATACCAGAGGTGCACCTTTGCCGACACAACAGCAGAAGAGTGAATCGTGGTGCTATGTATCAAAAACAGTTTACATTTCTGTCCCACATGTACTCTCTCTTTCTGAGCACCAGGCACTCAGCTGTGGCCATGCCTGACCCACCCTGAGGGTTATGGAGTTGTCAGGGAGAAGGCAGCAGACAGCCAGATCACACTGACAGGCGATGGAGACTTAGTTGCGTGAGCTGTTTTTATGAGATCAAGGTGCTTAAAGGGCTGTGAAGGAATCACCAAGCTTTGGGAAAATAGCTAGAAGATTTTTACTCAGTCAAACTAAAGTTTTCACATTTTATTGAAGAAACCACACTAAAGAAACGAGAACTGCATTTACAGTAATTAAAACAGGAATGAGCTGACAAGGTAAGCACATAACAGCCAAAAAAAAGGAATACATGTATTTTTTAAAGAAAATTCTACAATTTTCTCATTTTTTGGCTATGTCCAGGCCACAAACACCTACTGTGAATTAAATCTGAACATCTAGAAAATACTAATTTCACCTTAGAACAAAATTCATTTTAAGCAGGAACTAATGTAGTGTCCCATAAAGAATCTTTTTTTTTTTCTAATGTGGAAAGGTATCTTAACAAAACACTCAATCCCATTCATCTTTTTTGGTTACAGCATCGGTCAAATTCTATCCTCTGGATACTCACTGACTGTACCATTAGTTCTTTGGGCTTTTGTTTTTCTTACAGGTAAATCAGTCAGTGACTCCGTCTGGCATAAATTCCCTAGATGCTGCCTTCCAAGCATGCTCTACAAACAATTTTCAGGCCACAACAAGTATAGAGATGTGTACCTTCACATGTATTATGTATTTGCTGTTATAGGTAAAGAAAGAAAGAAACCTTAAGTTTCAATGCTTCGAGCACCTTCCCTCCAGCCTGTCACCTCTCTCCGAGGTCTTCTGTCCCTAGAGAACTGCTTCCACCTTTGCTGTACTCAAGTAATATCCCCAAGCTGCTCATCTCTGAGAATCACCATGATCCCTTACACCTGCCCAGAAATGCCTGTTTGCTGGCCAACAATGATGGTTTGCTACATACTACATTTCAGTTTGTTTGTCACTGCTGTCTGTCAAGCTTTCCATCAGCTATTTCTGAGACTGCTGAGCATGGCATCTTCCTTTCAATACAGCCCCTCCCCGCTGGACTCTCTTATCAAGTCTATCTCATCAGTAGCTCCTCCACTTCTAAAATTTCTGCCCCTGCTTGCTCTCTTTCCAGCTATTTTTATACTTCAAAAGAAAAGTGATAATAGTTGTAGATTATACATAACTTTACACAATTGTTATCCGTCCTAGAAAAGTATTCTATTTTATGCATTGTAAAGTGTAGGGGAGTTCTAAAAACTTGGTCTAATATACAACACAAATATAATGGAAAGCATGGCCTAAAAATATAAGTGTAAAAGATTAATTGTCATCACTTTAACAGTACATCTCATTGGGACCACTGGGTGAAGTAAAGAGCAGAAGTCAGTAATAAACAAATGGGCAGTATTGCCAGCTCCAAAAACATGCATATGTTAAAACCTACAAAATCATCAAAAAGTATTAAAGTAATGAGACTTTAAGAAAACGCACTGGTCTTTGATCTGTCTCCTGAAATTTAAGTAGAGAATTGGTCATCCCTCAATGAACATCAAGTTACTGGGGGTTAAAAATTTAGTTGTACAGGCAGAGTACTCCATAGCAAGCACTCAAAAATCTCAAAATGGGCCAAATCTTTTCTTCCTCATCACCAGGACTGACGTTAAAATAATTTTATTTAAAAATGTCTCTGTATCTGACTCCTCATACCTTGAATTTTCTTAGTTACACAAATAGGACAACTACCTGGATTTCCTTTCTGTTTCTTTGTATCACCTGCATTCAATTAATTCCTCAGCTTCACACTGTATGCCTAAAGTTCACCATAAGCCCTGAGAATAGGTTGTCTCCAGTCCCACAGCAAGGTAAAAAATACCAGGATTTATTACTATCAAGGACAAACTCAGGTTTGCTTGAGAAAGCCACTAGAAAGTGGTGACCATTTTAACCAAAAGCTGCTTGTAGCTAAATTCTACTTGGGGGGGAAAGGGGGGAGGAAAGAGAATAGTGGCCATTAAGGAAGGAGAAGTTTATAGCTATAGTCAGATATTGGAAACAGAAAAGAGAAAAATCAGAAATTCAGAAAAAAAATATTCTAAAGCCCATTACATTTCTACTGAAGAGGCTGGGATGCCTGAATGCAAAACCCAACAAAACATGTGGCAGGCTAGACTGCAGTGGTACTTTAGGAATGTTTCCCTTTTCTACAGTTTGGCAAAATAAAAATGAAAGACCATCAATTGCTTCCACAATACTGCTTCATGATCAAATGAGATATGCCTTGTCAATCAGACATTTGAAATACACACTAATTAGTGTACCAGTATGAAATGTTTATTTCAATATTAAATTGCTCGAATGAAGTATGTGGGGAAAAAAATTAAACTCATTAAAATCACAAGCTAAACCAATCTAAAGAATGAAAACTCCCTACAGAATACAGGAAAAGAGCAAGCCACTTGAAAAAACTGCTGTGTCAAGTCTTGACATATGTTAAAAAGCAGGATAATACACTTATGTAGGACTGTAACTACACTGGTATCTGCTGGGTAACAAATCTCCCACTGGATGTGAATAGAGAGACATTATCTATGTTGGAAATGCCTTTGGGAACCTGTTTTTCTGTCTATTTTTTTCTTAATTTCTGTTTCTTTTTTTGATCAAGGTATGTGGTCAGCTGTGGTTCTTTTTGGTTTGCCACAATGTAGTGACAAATCTGGTACACAGCTGTTTTATTAGATAGTCTCACACAACAGATTCCACCACTTTCCCACAGAGAAACTGTTCCAGACTCTCATTCAGACAGTTTTCCATTAAAAAAGCAGAATTTATAGAATCTATATTTTAGAATGATCACGCGAAAAACTTCATAAGCACAGAAGTGGACAGATCTTGAGGTCAGACTATGTAAGGCCCCATAGCTGACACAAATCAACACGTATCCACTGAAATCACAGGCACTGAGGTGACTAGCCCTTTCTAATTATCATACAATACAAAAGAAATTATTTAAAAGTAACAGATGGCATAAGTTTAAGAAGAGTTTCTAGAATATAGGTTTTACAGTATATGGCTATCTTGCATTTATTTCATTTGAAACTTTGAAATGCTTAACACAGGCACAGCATCTCTGTCTCCTGTTTTTATAAGAAGACTATCCAATAAACCTGCTGCAAGGGAAATTGTAGAAAAACAAGCAAAATCACACAAATCAGAGAGGAACAAGAAAAGCTGAGGTTTTTTAAGTTGGTCCATTAAGAGCTCTAATTTTTGTCATCAATTAATTCCAGTGACTGACAAATACTTGATGCACTTTCTAATGATGGTTCATTTTTCTCTGTTTATTTAGGTGATGGCAAACAACACATCAAACCAGTCCTGACACCTCCCTTATCAAACACAAGTAGTCAGTAGCATCTCTCTTCCCCAGAAAATGGAATTCCTTTGATACTTAGGAAGGGGACGAGCAGAACTTTCTGACTCCTGACCACTATGTGGACCTAGTTTGTGACCCACTGGTTGGCACTTGGCTTTTAGATTATTACTTTCTTTCACTCTCAGCTCAGATTAAATCTTTGCACAAGTGATGTGGGTTCAGTAACGCATGAACCAATCCCATCATGCAATGACAAAACATTCTTTCCTTTTTAAGAACCCTGTGGAAAATTATGCAAGTAAAATCAACAATGAACATTTTTTTTAAATTCAATTTGAAGCAAGATTAGGAAAGTCTATCTTCATAATGCCCCAAGAAAACTTAATTCTACCCATTTGTGTATGTGCTATGATACAACTTTTATCTACAGGATTTTATGCTTATTTTTTCCTCCCAGAAGAGTGTCCTGTTCGGAGCACTGAATGGGTACACTTGGGATCAAACTAATGCTGCACATAATCTGGAATTTCCTAATTTCTTGGTGCTTGACTTTGCAGGCTCAACAACACTTTTTCATTTAGATGTCTTAAATATATAATTATTCAGATGGCTTAAATGTGCTTTTTGCTTACAAAGTCTTTTTTCTGTTTACATATCATACTCTAGCCTAAATAAATGCTAAGACAAAGGCCAAGCTGGCTGGTAGCCCAGAATGTAGTTGTTACCAAATTGACAGGGACCACCTTAAATTCATTGACATGTCTAAATATTGTATTTGAGTTATAACTAAATTTTAAAAGGCGATCTTTACCAAAAGAAAAAAGGAGAGACTTTAGAACAGCATAAACTAGTTGCTGGATGAAATGAGAATTCAATGGATTACGTCTGTTGAAGTATGGTCTGACTTACCACAGCTCTCCATTACTGTAAAACACCAAACACTTAAGAACAGGAAGTATCCTCATGTTACCATATAAATAAATAACGGGCTTAGTTTACATTAACAACTAACTTAGAAACTTCCAATAAAAAAACCCATCAACCTAAAATATGGCTAAGAGTGTCTGAACCTTTTCCCCAAAAGTAACTAATTCTGATAACTCTTAGGGTGACATTTCCTTTTTCTTTAGACAATCTTATGCAGAGTCTGGTAAAATGTATGGCAAAGGTGAACACAGTACAATTTAAAGATGGCCTGCGAAGGCAAATAAAACCGGTACTTTTTCCAACCTACTGAAGATCTGAAAGGTGCAAGGTTTGGTTTAAAGTTTTCTTCAACTTGTTTCCTTTTTGCTTTTAAAACTTTTGGAGCATCAAAGTTTTGTCTTGCTTTTACACATAAGATTGTTGGAGGACAAGAAGACTAGAATGGAAGTCCCCCTCAGTTCCCCTCTGAAGCAGCATGGTGATGAGTGATTGAGATTTTTTTTTTTCACCTGGCTTTTTGCCAGAAGCTAAATTTAAACATTTTAAGAACAGCCAAACAAAATGGGAGTTTTACACAGTCTGATTAAAAATCCGTTTTCCCTCTCAAAATGCCAGTTCCTTGTGACAGATGACAGCTAGAGAAGATGGACTCATCTCTGCTTTTCCAGCTACCCATAATCTTCAAGTAAAAATAGGATAGACAAGACCTGATACATACATAGAATCAGACAAAACCTTTGCACAATCCTCACATCTGACCTTAAAACCAAAGGAAGCTCTTCAGGCTTTCCTAATATGTCTTCAAAATATATGCAGAAGGCAACATAGTTTTGTCTCCTTTTTGGGTCATTCTTTAGATCTACTCAGGATTTTACTACGGCAAGACAGGCAAACCCCAGTGAGAAGAACATGCCATATGAAAAGCACAAGATCTGTTGAAATTTAAATTCACTAATGCTGACATTCTGGCCTTACTAGATATTAATAAAATTACAAGAGTGTGGGGTGAAGGTATTATACCTGGTCATGGCTGGCTTCAATGGAGCTTCCGATACCTTGGAAAGTCATCTGCACAGGAGACAGTGTCAAACAGGTCATACACTCTTTGCCATTTTGTCTATCACTGTAGTGTACCTATAACAGAATAACATACGTAATCTGCTAAACACCAGGTTTGTACAAGGGAGTCATGCTAAAATACTGTCCCTTTTTAACAAGTTTGTAAGAAGAATTCCAAACATTTACATTGAATTCATCTTTAATATAAAACAAGGAGTGTGTAAAATATTCTAGGCAGTCACATACTGAACTGGGGCCAAATTTTCAATATGTCTGTTGGATCATTTTTAAAGTGCTGTGTTCTTCAGTTTCTGAGACCTTTGAGACTGAAGTCAAGATGTTGTATCTATACAACTATAAGAATCTAGTTTCAAGTTATAGTTTCCAGCCTAGATGTCATTTTTAACAGCATTTTGTAGCTTAGTTATAAAACATCCATGTAAATTATTAGGCCTCCATAAACTTGGCAATAATAGTTTCAATTTTTCAATTGTAATGCCATTTCTACTAATATTAATCCACTATTTTTTTCTGACATGCCTATGTAATGCTGTATATTTGAACTTGATTCTGCATTTAAATCAAAATGATAGATAAAATGGAGAAGAATTTGTATTCTTCTTGAGATGTCGAGGCTTTTCTAAGAGTAACTCATTCCCGACTGATGTCGAGATGTGCATCCTGAACCTGAATCTTGCATGAAATACAGAGAAAGATAGTGCTTCCACTTGAATTATTTTCCTTGTCTTTGGGTTCAGATAGGGCTTAAATCCCCTGAAGAAAGGATGGATTTTAATATGTTGAGACAAAATTAAGTTAAATGTTGCCAGTGTTTCATTATTAAGAACAGGTTGCCACTCATGCTGAATTGTTGAAATATTACAGTTCTCTGTGTAGCTCCTGGCTTCTAGACAGGCAGATCAAGCACTCTGTTCTACAGGAGAGGTGGAATTTAGTTTATGGTGATAATTTACACTGGCTATGTGACCCCTGTCAGAAATGGAGAGAGAAATCAGCTCTGCTGGAGACAGACCTTTTATGTTAGTATCTACTTACAGCTGTATAGCTCTCAGGCAAAAGTTACATGATAAAGCCTCATCTTGACATTTAGGCTACACAACTAAACTTTATTACTTCTGAAGACAACTAGGAACCATAGTAGAGTTATTCCTGTGGAAATGATTTAGTGACATATATGATATTTAATTTTACACTGCGTGTATTAAATACTCTTCTTTGCCACAGGTGCAAACTGGGAATATCTCAGCTGAAGCAAAACCAGTTCAAAACTGGCTGAGAGGAAAACCAAACCAGTGAACTACTTTACTGACAACAGATCAAAACAGTTGTGCTGTGGCCAAAAGTAAGATACAGAACATGAAATTCTTGTACTGTGTACAGAAATACTGATTTCACTCAGTCCTTCTTAAAGCTTTCTGGATTATCCCTGTCTCTCTTCCTCTCAACCCCCACAATATGTGCCTACTAAATTGCTTGTGGCTCTCTGCCAGAAAAGCCATACTACTTACTTAGAAACCACAAGAGGCCTCTTCACATATACAATGGTTTAACTTTGATTAATCGAAAGAGGTATGAAGGTATGAAATTTGGCTTGCCAATATAAACTCAGGTTCTTTAAATGTCAAGGACTACTGTTATGACAAAGACTTATCAAGCTTCCACAACTGTGGTATCTGGTTGTAAGCTAGATACTCTGCTGAGTATGTGTTCTGGGAATGCAATGGGGAGAAATGGGGCAGAAAAGCTCAGGAGGATGATTCTGTACTGGCACAGCAAAAGGGGCAAAATCTGGTGACTGAAAAAAGTACATGTCTTAGAGCACATGTGGAGAAATGGAAAATGCCACTTTCTGAACTGCACAGTAGGTTTGTAGGCTTATTTTTAATGAGAATAATATGAGTAAGGTTACACTTCACTAGTGTCCACTGGAATAAAGCAAGGTTAACAGGCTGAAAGAACAGGAGAAAACAGAGGAAAAATGATGGTTAGTATTACATGACACTATTATCTGCAATAGTAAATTTGATCCACACCCCCTTTAGAGTCCCACATTGAAATTGCAATAAATTCTGAATTTTGGTATCTTTCTAGGCTTAACTTTCCCAAAGGAATTTCATTATGCACTTTTGGCACCACCTGAATGTATCAAGGCCATTACTTTGTAATTTCTTAGACAACAGTCCTCTAATTATCTCTTGACCTGCCAAAGCTCTTTGGTTGAACCAACATAAGCACTTCCTATGTTAATGATACGAATAATGATATAAAAACCAGAAGACTGGACTTTGAATAGAGGACAAAATAAAACTTTGTCCTTTCATTGAATCTCTCCTAGAC
The DNA here is from genome assembly GCF_000699245.1 of Pterocles gutturalis. Lineage (NCBI taxonomy): Eukaryota > Metazoa > Chordata > Aves > Pterocliformes > Pteroclidae > Pterocles > Pterocles gutturalis. The sequence goes on along the minus strand of NW_010133112.1, from coordinate 89,001 downwards.
TACATATTTGTGCATTCAGCAGAAATATTCATATTTCTTCTGCAGTTGGCCTGCATATGTGCAATTTCCCAGTAATCCTGTTTTGTTACTTATCAGTCAGCTGCTACATTGTCAAACTCTCCTTTCTTCAAATTTGATCTATGGTCCAAAGTTTGGGGTTTTTTTGTCAACCAAGAGTGTTAGGTGTTTACCTGTTTGAGCAGAATGTCCAAAACAGGCACTCAGACAGAAACAGTAGCAGTTGAATAGTTATCAAATAGTCCGAATAGCAGCAGATGCTTCTAGGTTTTTGGCTAGCAGTATGTTGCAAATATTTCAGTTTATATGTCCATGCTATTATAACTAAGTATGTGAGGAACTTGAATGTCTATAAGACTGGTTTAAGAATATTGTTATCTCACAAGGCAGGGGAACATGAAGGCACAGCAAATACTTGATTCAGTGTCTGCAATCAAGGAGTGGTGACTGAAGGCTGGCCAAGTGCTCCAACAGTGATTATATGGCCATCACTGAGATTCACAATGACAATGACACTTTTCTAAGTTCCTCAGTGCCTTAAGAGTCAAGACTGCTTAACTGCAGCTCATCTCTGCAATAGCTCTGTTAGGCAGGTAAAGACAATTTGTAGACAGACCTTAAATGACTCATGCAAATTCACTTGGCACTGGCAGGAGTGAATGTGCTGGGTGTATAACCCACCACTAAGGCCTGTGGCCTAACCACAACGGGTCATTTTCCTTCTCCATACATTATGGAGGCAAAAATAAGCGAGTTATGAAGATAATTACTATGTTCAGTCTTCAATTTTTTTGTAATTAAGGGACACTCACAAATTAGCTCAGTGCATTTTAAGGATTAAACAGCAACGAAATTTCACTCATTAAAATTCAGAATGTTTTATTCAGATAACATATAAGCAAAGATTTTACAGAACACCAGTAGGATCTGGTTAGAAAATAATGGCCAGAATACAGACGTCTCTAGTAAAGGTTGTGCAAGTTTCTGAGTAAAATGCAAGACACCAGCCTTGGACTGTTATGAGTGATTTACACCTAATTCTCCTCCAAAATATGTTTACACAGCACAAAGCAGTGCCACAACAAGAAGATCCTGCCAATAACTCTAAACGAGCCTGCTCATTTATTGGAAAAAGCATATAGCACTGCTAGTTTTTCTTCTGGGTAACTACATACTTGGAGTACCTGAGATAAATAATGTGTAACCAGCTCAGGAATCCCAAACACAGCACTCTGTTGTGCTGTGTGGGCAGGACACGAAACGTCCGTGTGTAACACGCAAAGTGTATCCCGGGCATCAAAATAATGAAATAAATTCTAGAAGCAATTTCTTCCACTAGCACATCCCATGGATTTACTCATACATGCATGCTTCCATGTTCGATATCCTCAGGAGATACAACTGTATATCATTTTCAGAGATTACTTCAGTCAGGAACAAGCTGCATGCTATAAGTACATATGGAGGGCTGCTACTAACTGGCATATGTATACAGAAATGTATGCGAAGGTCTGAAAACATGTGACAGCTATGTTGAAATTTGGCCCCTGTTTTTAATATTTGAAATTACTGAAGAGATGTGAATATTTTGATGGACATTTATAGCTTCACATCAAGGAAGATATAAGATGAATGTTTACAATGTTACAACTGAATGCAGAATGGTATAGTCAAAATTCTCAAGCTTATATGTTGTATTACAAAGGAAAAACTAAATTACACTGCATAAAACTGCTGAAGAAATTACATTTAAGGTTACTTCTATCATAATACTGCTCCAAAAGCAGGAAACTTCCCACTTCTTTTGTATTTATATAAAAGATGACTCTTGAATCTGGCTTTACTATAATACCCTTCCCTATATGCAAAGGTTCTGATAGAAACGGTAAAAATATTGCAGGATTTGTCTTGCAATAAGCTACTTTTACACACCACATCAATATGCAATTTCAGATAATGGCCTTCATAAAACTTCATAAATTATTCTGTAAATACAATATCCGAACTTCAAGCACAGGGCAGTCTGCTGGTCTTCAGTGGGCACCTCTGCATTTGAACATCTGTCCTTTTGGACAAACAAGGGCTATGTTTACCGAACCACAACTGAGTATACCTGGTATACCACTACACAGTAGTTAACTATAATATACTAAACTACTGTTAGAAATGAGCTAATTGTGGATTAAGAAGAGATGGGGGGGAGCAAAAATAAAGGCAAATCTTTTCACACACTGCTGCTTAGATGTTCACGGTTTGAAACACAACTTCTGTCTGGCCAAACACTTTCTTTCTTGAATATTTATTAACTGAATAAAAAAAATAATATGAATTACCAAAAGAAAAAAGTCATCTGTGACATTGGAGTTCATGTATCCAAACCAAAAACTACTCTGAGTCAAAGCATCAGCAGGAGTCTTAGAATGCTAGACAGAAATAAACTAGGTAATAAAATGCCATTATGTTCAGCAATGCACAAATCTTCTGGATTGACAAGCCTGGACTATTTTGTTAGAACAAAGGATGGTATTCCTTTAAATTTGCCCCTTAAAGGGAAAGCACCCAATTTAGTCCTGAATTTACAGAATAATTTCCAAGATTTTAGATCCACGTTGCTCTGGATTTACAGTGACAAGGAAACCTTTAGCTTCCCTGTGAAATTTTTGTCTTTTCCATATTGGTCTTTTATCTCCCTCTTCCTGTTGCTCATCTATTGTTAGTCATGTCATCTACTAAAAAAAAATTAAACAGTCCTGTAGCTTTCACAGTATAGTATTCTAGTACTTAAAAGTGTGAATCCTTGCATTATCCATAGAACTTTCCTACCAAATAATAGATTAGTCTCTTTAGACATGGAGTAGCATGAGAGAGATTCCAAATACTTTGCCTTTTTACTACCTGCTTCACAATTCCATATATTTTATTTATGAGAGCAGAAGACGAGTACAGTAAAAACAACAACAAAAAAAAAAAAACTTGAGGAAAAAATCCCATTGTATAGACAAAGTCTTTCATGAAAAGTTGAAGCACAGATATTGAAAACAAGATCAAGGTGAAAAAAAAAATTGTCCCAGATGAAAAAATAAGACATACAATAAAAAAAATTTCAAAAAATCAGAAAAAAACCATTGAGTCAAACTGTTTCCTTCAATGCTGGAGTTCCTTGATGTACTACGACTACTAAATATAGTATTTTACTAATCTCAGCAGGGAGCTGGCTAACTGCATGCCTGTCAGATGTTTTTAATGGTCACCCCCTGTGGAACAAATCTAAGGAGCGCATGAAAAACACCCACATTTTAAAAAGCCCCCTTGCTAGATCATTAAGGAAAGATAAAGGCCTGTACATTCGGATGTGATATATAACACAATCATTGTGTCAAGAAAACATACGTTTGATTAGCGTGCCTCAGGTTCATCAATCGCTGTGTCTGCTTCACAGCAGTGGGCAAAGTTTCCACCGTAGCTACTGCACGGAAGGGTAAAGACACTCGGTAGCTTAAAGACTGACAGTTCAGCAGTAAATCTTGAGCTATTCCAACATGCTCCTCTCTTACAGAGTTTGAATAGCAGCTCTATTGTAGTCTTAAATCTTCATTAAAATACAGTCCTAGGGTTTAGACTAAGAAATAAACCATTACTGTGCCATAAATAGGTAACAACAAGCAGACTAAAGGCATTGTGACAGGTTACTGTGGTAGTATTTTACGCTTCCAACTAAGGCAGACTAAAGGCATTGTGACAGGTTACTGCGGTAGTATTTTACGCTTCCAACTATACTAAGGCAGACATTTGACATCTATAAAAACATGTGAAGTATGAATAAGAATGAAAAAACTTACTTGATACAGTTCCCAAAGAGAATATATAAAATATCTGTTAAATGCAAAAGAAGTTTATCAGTTGAGCCAAAGAAGCTCGTACTTTTTTTTTTTTTTTTTTTTTTTTTTTTTTTTTTCCATGCTGTTTAGATAGCCTCTAAATTCAGAGCTCCTGTTCCAGTGATGCAGGAGATCTGGAAGGTCAGGCTATGTATTATGCTCAGTCAAGCAAGGGAGACCCAGCTTCATCCTACTTCTGGATGTGATGTTTGGTTCTAATTAAGAGAAAATTAGTTAACACCGCTGCTGCTGCAGCAGCGTACAGGACGATCAGTACAGTAAGGTGCTTACTGTTTACCTTCCATCTGTTAAACCTTAACCCAGGGATGTACTTATAAAGACAGTGTTCCTGTGGAGCATATGCAAAGCAAGCAATCATATTTTAAATGGCTGGCATTCAGGGATGCAAAGAGACCTGTTTTTCTGATAGGGAAGCTGAAATCAGGAGATGGGACAAGGCTTTCTAGAAAAAAATCACACTTATGTTGAAGAGTACCTTGCTACCCTGTTCACCTCCTCTATTGTATAATTAAGATATGTAGTACTGTGTAGGCATAGTAGAGAGTAGTTTAACTACAGTGATCTAAAACACTGAATACAATCTTTTCCCCCAAATGAATACAAAAAACATGATAAAAATATATTTGATTAATTATTCAGAAATTAAAACACTGCAAAACACTACAAAATAATGCAAGTTATACCTGACATGGTTTTGTAGAAACAACTTGTCTGCCTCTGATCCATTCACCCATAATTATTCACGTAAATATTGTGTTTTCAGGGAGAGGAGTTGAAATTAATTTTATAATTCACAGTCAAAGGAAATAAGAAAAACTGGCAATCCGGGGATCTCCTGTTTTCATCACATTCCTTAAAAAAAGGAGGGAGGTGAGGGAGTTTGTGTTCTGCTAATAAAGTACACAGAGGACGAGCATGGTATGGAGCATTTGTGGAGAAGCCTGTGTCTTGGGTATCATCCTGAACAACTGAGTGAAGAGAGAGGAATTTGGTTAGTTTGGAAAGAGAAAATAGGGTTTAAAAATCACTTTCTAGCAAAAGCATCAACGCAATATGTTTTCATGTATGCTCTTTTTCATTATGAAGGTGGTCACTGGAGTGAAGAGTGAAGCAAACATTAACTATTCTCTGTTTACAAACTGCATGTAGAGACCCAAACTCTGTATTAAGGAAGAGGGAACATGGTCACTGGGAAATTGTGAGTACTAAACTGGCTGCCTGAGTTTGCTGAAAAGTCTGATGCTGATACAGACAATGGTTTTGTGCACCAACATAGATATAGGGCAGTACACGGAAAGAACCACTCTTCTTTAATTAGAACAATAAACAATCAACTCACTTCTGAAAATTATCCTGCTTCATTGTGTTCCCAATTCTGAACAAGACTGAAGGAGACGCCAGCCAAAAAGAATCTCTGAAAGCCTCAGCTTCAAGTCACGGGGAGAGGAATAAACTGTAACTTGTCTCTTTTCTCCTCCTCCACCTTTTCTTGTTGCTTCTCTTTTTAAGGGTTTTTGCTCGAGTGCTGAGTTCCCTTATTATAATTAAAGCTAAATCCCAGTCTGCTATGAATTCACCACTGCACCTTTACATTTTTGCCAGCTGCAACTTCCAGTCTTTCAAAGGTTTGGCTGTATTCCAAGCCAAGGTCTGTAGCTAAGTTATCAAGTCACATTAGGATTTACTTTTAGAAAGATTTTGGCAGGGAAGGCGGCCCGGTGCATTTAGTGCTGGCTGAAGCATTTTGAGAGATCCTGACAGCTTTTAAACTTTCTCGTACGTAACCCCCCTAAATGCTAAAATTGGTTATGAAAATAAAATGCACATTTTTTCCATGGACCAAGTTATGTGCAGGGATATGTGGGAGGATTTTAATGGTTATTTGCAAGATGCCAAGCAGAAAAGCTAAAATGTTACCAAGGCGACATCCACACCACACCTGGGGACCCATGCAATGTCGTTAGCCAGTTATTCTCCATTTACCTGTCCTTTTAGAATCTGAAACAAAAAAGAAGCACCTGGCTGTTTCTGGAGGCAAGAGGAGCAAAACTTCAGCAGCACTTGAATAAAGGGCTTTCTTCCTTGTAAGAAGGAGAGAGGTAATGATGGCCAGAATAGAAGAAAGCTAGTTTAGACGGATTTCTGTCCAGAAGCCAGGTAGTTGGAGAACCCGCATCAGAAAATTTGCTGCCCTGTGTAGCTAGATTTGCATTTGTTTTCCTAATTCTCCATGCTCTTACATTAATACAGAAACATTATTCCTGCAGCAAATATAACCTCCTGCAGTACATTCTATGAATGGATATGCTAGGTTTCCAAACTTGCGTATCTTTCCTTACAGAAACTGGTATGAGAATGATTATTGTGGTTATTTTTTTACAGAATGACTACCACTATTTTGACTTCCTTTGAGGTCAAAAATAGGGTTATATGGACTAGATAGGCTATGGTCAGCAGAAACATTTCTGAAATAAATGGAAACTAATAAAACCACTTCTTGTAGACCTACTCTGGGTCACTGCCATCAACTGTGGTACTGACTAGCTTCTCTCTGAAGTTAGTTGATTATAATACCTTATGAAACCTTATTAAAATACCTTATGAACACAATGAAGTCCAGGTGCTTTGATTTTTACAGGAAGCTCTCTCGAGAATAATTCTTGCTATCAGCTTGTTCTGTTTTATCTCTCTGTCTATTTCACATTCCCAATATGTTTTCTTATTTTTGGCTAGTCATGTATAAATTCAGGTTTGGAGACCCTGAAGCCCTTACCTAACATAGCCGGCCATTTTATTTCAAGTTGATTTTCAGCGTAGCAGGACACCTACAAGTTTCTGAGAGCGGGATAAGGACTCTCAGTTAACAGGTTGCCTGGTGTAGCGCAAACCACAGATGCCACTAATATTATCAATAAAATCTTGACTGACCTGCTGCCTTTGCTTTGAGAAAATTTTCCCTGTTTATCTGTATTACCGTTATGAGAAAAATAGCGGCTGTCTTGAATAAATGGGGAAGTTTTGTAGCACATAACCTGATAAAGGAGTATAAGTTTTCTTCAGAGTACAAAGATCCCTAAGTTCACATGGATGAAAGTAGCTCTCCTGTTTCCTGACTTCTGCCTAGTGGTACACAACTGTAAAGATGCCGGTAAAGTGTAGAAAGATGTACTGATTTTGGCTGGGATGGAGCTAATTTTGTTCATAGCAGCTTGTATGGTGCGATGTTTTGGATTTGTGATTAAAATAGCGTTGATAGCAGACCAATACTATAGCCATATCTGAGCAGTGCTTACAGAGCGCCAAAGCCTTTCTGCTTCTCACACTGTCCCGCCAGCAAGTAAGCTGGGGGTGCACAAGAAGCTGGGAGGGGGGACAGCCAGGACAGCTGACCCCAACTGACCAAAGGGCTATTCCATACCCTATCACATTGTGCTCAGCAACAAAAGCTGGAAGAAGGAATGGGGGAGTGAAGGTGTTTATCTTCCCAAGTAACCATTACATGTGATGGAGCCCTGCTCTCCTGGAGATGGCTGAACACCTGCCTGCCGATGGGAAGTAGCAAATGAATTCCTTGTTTTGCTTTGCTTGCATGCGCAGCCTTGCATTACCTATTAAACTGTCTTTATTTAAACCCATGAGTTTTTTGCACTTTTAGTCTTCCAATTTTCTCCCCCATCCCACCGGAGGGGAGTGAGTGAGTGGCTGGGTGGGGCTGAGCTGCTTATCAGGGTTAACCCATGACAGTCCTTTCTGGCACCCAATGTGGGATACGAGTCGTTCAGGATAACGACAGATTTATCAGAGTATGTTAGAGGAAATTTATTGCTGTTTACCTATTAACGGGCAGGCTCCTGTGCTTGCCACGGGGCTTCCTTGCTTTACTGTATATGCGAGTCTAGTACTTGTTAGCGGCTGCTTTTTGCTTCTGCTAATTCCTGTTCTCCTTATCATCCTATTTTCCTCTGCCTGGGAACATACTGATAACAGCAATGGGTTGGCAGATGGCCAGGGCATTGCTGCTGCTCCTGTGCTGCTGTGCTGGGCAGGCTCAAATGCCAGTGTGAACTCGAGTCCAAGGGACTTTGACCATGGATAAATCCATGCTGGAGCAGGTACATCCAGAAGCATCTGTGGCTGTAGAGTAGTCCATGCCAAAGCAGGTACACCCCATGAAGGGACTGTGGCCCATGGGTAAGGTCACACTGGAGCAGGTACACCCCTATGGGACAGTGACCTTTGGACAAGCCCACATGGAGCTTGTACACACTGAATGGGCTGCGGCCTGCAGACAAGCCTATGCTGGAGGGGCAAAGGGAGTTCATTGTAATGTTAAACCCTATGGCCTAGTCCAATGGGACAAGGAGTGGAGACTGACATACCTCTTAGTTGTTACAATCCATTAATTGAGTTGCATGTTACAGGAAGTACTATGAAGAGGAACCACCTGAACCAATGGAGGACAAGCCCCACAAGAAGTAATGTAAGTGCAGCAGTGACCCAATCTGATCTCACTTTGCTGCCAAATAACTCCACACAACTCACCACCTCTCCTGTCCCGAGCAACTACCAGAACAGATGGAGCCCAGGTCATGGACTAAATGAACTCAGTGGACATTTGTGGACTTTTTAAAGGGGGGGCCCATAGACTAAGGGAAGGACATCTGTGCATATACCAAAGGATGGCAAGGGGTGGGGCTGGTTAGTCAGGATGTATTGGATAGTGTGGGACCTGAGTGTGATGTAAATATTATGGAGTAAGGAGTGGAGATTATAGTGGTTTTGGCTGGGACAGAGTTAATTTCCTTCATAGCAGCTTGTACAGTGCTATGTTTTGGATTTGTGACCAAAACAGTGTGGAAAATGCACTGATGCTTTAGCTGCTGCTGAGCAGTGCTTACACAGCATCAAGGCCTTTTCTGCTTCTCACACCGCCCCGCCAGCAAGCGGGCTGGGGATGGGCAAGAAGAGGACACAGCTGGGGCAGCTGACCCCGCCTGACCAAAGGCATATTCCATACCATATGATGTCATGTTCAGCAATAAAAGCTGGGGGAAAGAATGAGGAAAGGGGGATGTTCAGAGTCATGGCGCCTGTCTTCCCAGGTAACCATCATGTATGACAGAGCCCTGCTCTCCTGGAGATGGCTGAACACCTGCCTGCCGATGGGAAGCAGTGAATGAATTCCTTGCTTTGTTTTGCTTGCACACACAGGTTTTGTCTTTATCTCAACCCATGAGTTTTTTCACTCTTGCTCTTCTGATTCTTTCCCTCATCCCACCAGGGGAGAGTGACCGAGCAGCTGTGTGGCGCTTAAGCTGCCCACCGGGGTTAACCCACAACAGAAGTCTATAGTAATTTTAACATCAGGCAATAGTTTGGTAATTAGTGAAAGCGCAAACTTCACATTAGGAAAAAAAAGTACCCAGACGAGACAGAAACTGAGATAATGAGGACATTGTCAACCATTTCTAAAGGTATTTCTGTTCCCTGGGGTAAGAGACAAATAGTGCTGTTGAGATTATTGTACTGGCGATGGAGCACGGCACAGTATAAACACGCAGGAAGATAACACCCTTCCACAAAAGGCCAGATTTCAATGTTTTCAGTAATGACAGAGCATAACATCATTCCACACATCATTTTGCAAAAACCAATGTGACCAATGAGCAAGTGCAGTGCTAGTAAACTTGACTAAGACCAAAGGCACTGGGACACAAACCAAAAGCCCAATTCCACAGTTCGTTTTGCAGAAGAAGGTATTGATAATGCACGGCAATGCAATCACTCTCGAGCTACTTCAAGGGGTTTAATGAATACTTATTTTTAAATAGAAATTCCCACTGCCCTTTGAGTGTCAATACTAAGGTGAATCAGCTGATCACAGTTCCCTCTGAGTCTGACTATACGCTACTATTTTAGAACAATTTCACTAATATTTGCCATCTGGTCAGTCCTGCTGAGAAATAAGTCTTCAATGTCTTGGTGGGGGCAGAGCTAAATGCATGGTTATATACACAGAATTATAGGGGGTTTGACCCCAAATGTGGATGAAGCAATATTTGCTTTTACAGCCTTATTTCAAAAGTATTCTCTAACATTATTCCATAAACATTTTCACTTTTAAAAATCCTATTTTTTCCTGATTTTTGGAGATAAGATCTTCTTTAAAGAAGCATTTCTATAAAAACAGTTTGCTGACATAGCCTTCAAATCTGTTTTACATTAATGATGCCAGGAAGCTTGATGTTATAATTTCAAAGGCTTCCTTTAATTATGGTTTGATTTTCCTAATTTGAAGAGTGACAAGACCTTTCTACTCCCCAGAACTAGCCCATTTGCTGGGACTCCAGTCCCAGGGTGACAGTGGACACTAACCTTTCTGCAGCCGACACGTTCAAGGACAGAACAGCAACATCTGGCTTTACATTCTAGTTTTCAGCACTTGCTATACTTTTTCTCATCGGCTTTATCTAGAGCCTTGCTAAAACATACCTCTCTTTAACAAGTAACATTATAATGACAACTATATTCATTACAAAAGGTTTAGCACATGGGACACTTCCTCCCAAAACACAGTAAAATTTTACTTTTTTCTTGTTCTTGTGATTTGGGGGAATCTGAGGAAAATCATATCAGCCATTCACGACTCATAAGAGATGGTTTGCATTTTCAGTTTACCACAGCTCAGCCCCTTTTCACCCCTAAATAAATGATCACTTGAACAAAATCACCACAAAATGATTAAACTTCCACATACAACTTTCACAGTGTAGGCTCAGTAGATAACTACTGAGGAAGAGTTGAGGTGAATGACACAGAGAGGGACCACTTTACACAAAGCAGCGAGTCACGAGAAAGGCTGAAAGAATCAAAGAGAAATTGCTCCTTTCTACCCTGAGAGAGGAATGGAAATGAAAACAACAACAAAAAATGAAGATCATCTGTTGTAAAAAGTGAGACAGGACATTTGGGATGGGAAGGCAGTCTATAGCCCATCAGAGACCCAGAGATAGGAAACGCCCACTGATTTTCTGGGAAACGATGGAAAATTCATTTTAACACGCTGCTTCAAAACCCTCTATTGAAGCTTTCACCTCCATCACAGCATTCTTGTTAGTCTGTTTTCATTTATTCCCATTGGCCTCCTCAGCAGGGAGATTCTGTTGAGAATGAGGCGATACTGAGCATTTCTCAGAATGCTTTCACCTTACTTCTACTCACTGGAACAATTTAAAAAGTCCACAGTTCCCTTTACTGTAGCCATTTGAATCTGGGGTCAGTGGTGAATGCTTGGGGTTTTCTTACTGCTTGTTTTTCTCCCTAACCTGTCAATCCATACCAATGAATTACTGCAATTTTCAACACTAATTCAGAGATTTGTGTTCTTCAAGAGCTCAAAAAACTTCTAAATGTCTTGCTGTAGCCTTCCCCTTATTTATCGTGGCTTTTTTTTGTGAACGCGACAAGTTTATGGAAAATTTTGCAGTGCCCAAATCCATAACTGGTGTGTCACTCTGTTCAATTCAGAGATACAACGATCTCTACAAGCAAACGATCTGGCCTTGGTTTTCCAGTCCTAAGTTATATCCTGGTGTGCTGGCAAAGACTGATGAAACTTCAAGTGAAAAAAATCCTGCTTGCTGTGGGAAGAGAAAAAGATAGACTGAAAAGGGATAAGATGTTGTTTTTACTGAGGTAAAAACCGGCTCCAGAGGTAAGAAAGAAGGAGGGAAATAGCTGATGTCAGACTCTCAGGGAGCTCTTGCAAACTAAGTATGCATATTTCACTGGGTCATGTAACGAACCAGAACTAATGAAAGGAAAGCTGCTTCCATGTAGTGAAGTCCAATGGATTTTAACTTCACGAAGAAAGCAACATTTGCTAATTGTGACCTGGTTTGGAAAAGAATTTTTGAATTGAAACTGTTATTTTGGCCATCACCAATGAGTGGGAATACTTGGACACAAAATGTTAATGAAGGGAGATAAACACAACTGAATCACATTTCAAGATGCGGAAGTTGTGATGATAATAATTTATATTTCAATTATTTTCTTCAGGCTTAATCCTGAGTACTTCACTCATACCTTTTGTATCAAAAATTTCCACTGAACTTTGTGATTTTTGTGACTGTGTTTAGGAGATTTCCTGAAGAAAGGGTTTCAGGCCCAAACTCTTCATTGTTAAAAAGACGAAGAACTCTTTAACTACCATGAACACTGTCAACAAATTCTGACAGTGAATTTAATATTGCTTAAAGAGAGAGAGATCTTGGGTAAAACCAGGGTTGGGATTCACAAACCTTTGCAAACTGAGGCAGGACGGATGTGGAGGTCACCCCCCGTCCTTCCCCTGGGGAGCCAGACGCCAGTCCTGTGGTGCTGCTCCTGCCAGCAGCCGCAGCTAAATCCGAGAGAGACCAGGAAAGGGCCACAGCACAGCCTAAGCTACGAGCAAGGGCTGCTTCAAATACTACGCCGAGTCTGGAGAAGCCAGATTTGCCCCTTTTTGCTCTTCCTGTCAGTGACTACACCATTCAGCAAAAGCAGCAAGTAGGCAGTGAGGGAAGCAGTGCTATCGGTCACAGCAGAATGACAGCCCAGAGCACCTAAGGATATGGCTCATGGTATCGGGCAGGAGACTCAAAGGTATGACTGACTTCAGGCAATGAGTTCACAGCACAGGCAACAGCCCAAGATTGCAGAACACCATGTAGGGTGCCCAGGCTTAAGTGTGAACTGGAAGCCAGGTACCTAATCTGCACAGGCATTTATGAAAATCCCAAGAAGCATCTACCTTTTCAGATTATTTTACACCTCTAAATGACTTGCTATTAGCACCCATAGTGCCTGTGACAACTTTGAAAATGGTGCTTTTCAAAGTTTGACCTGCTTCAAGAAATTTGCAGTAACATAGAGATCAGACCAAAACTATAGCTCTTTCCTTGAAATTCACTGAGGGTTGAATTTCCCAAAAATTTTCCTCACATACATATCTCAGTAATGAGATCCAAGCACTCCTAGAATGTTTTCCGAGTCCAACCTCCAACAAAGCAAAACAAGTGTTTGTTTTGTCTAAAGCCACGGTAGGGATTTTTGAAATCAGTGTCAACCCTTGTACAAAGTGGGGAAATTTAGTTTAGGCCCACCTCTGCTGACAATTCAAAACCACATGCTGAAATGTAGGGGCCAGAATTAAACCTGACTCTAGAGCATCCAGCAGGACTTCTCCTGTGTGTGCAGTCACTTTGCTGCTGCTGCTTAGGGAAATAAGAAACACTAGAAATGCCCAACAATAAAACATTTCAATCCATCAATGTATAAAATGGAACAGTTAACCACTAAACAAATGTGGAGGGGTAAAAAAAAAAAAGATATAAAGTGTGTGACCATTGCAATCAAAGGAATACATCACATAGAAAGTATATCCTGTGTGAGGTTTTATTATGCAGCCAGTATGGAGAAAAAGTTAAGATCTCTAAGTCCTGCCAATGCAGCAAGCCAAGTATGGCTTCAGCCACACACCGGGATTGAGTGTAGGCACTCAAACACGGCTTTTTAAATGCAATGGTCTTTGCTTCATGGAAACTCCCAGGGGAATTTCGTACTGGACTACCTGCAGCTTGTGTTTTGCCTCAGTAAAAACTGGAGGCTCAAATTATTCATGTGTAAACAGCTTCTCTAAATGTTTTCATTTAAACAAACTCTCTGAATAATTTACTGCACTTAAATGGTCAGCAAAAATAACTGTAACTTTCCTAATCTAGTTACAAAAGAATGGCTAAAGTACCACATAGTCAAAAATAACAATTTTATCAAAGCTGCATTTTCCTTTAAACAACCTCTGGGACAAGTCTGGAAAGCAATTAACTGGTAGATGGTATTCATAAATACAAAGCAAGCACTAAAAATGCTTTATTCAGAGTTTGCAAATGCTCGCTTGAAGTATTTGTGTTTAATTATCACTGGTAATTTGAAGCCTGAGCCTTGAAAGTATCCAAGCCAAACACCTGTTTTTCAGTGACACTGAGCTGCTGCCTATCAATTACAGATATCTTTAGAATAATAAGCCATAAAACATGAAAATGTAATTTTTTAGTACTTTTCCATGCATTGATCCCAATAACTCTTAATATTAAGGGCTTACAACAGAATACGTCTGAGATCATACACAGTTTAGAATAAATTAAATAAACACCTTTTAAAGACGTGCCCCCTGCAGCTAAAGAAGTTCAAAAAAACCAAATAAGCAAATAACTTTTTTTTACATTTACAAATGAAACATCATATGAGTATTTATTGATTTTTTTAAAAAATTCAAAAATACATTGTAACAGAACAGAATGTATACTTTCTTCAATGAAAGACAAAACTATGGTTATCATCTGGACCAGAATACAAATACATGCTAACAATTTAAAAATCATTTTGGGTCATTCAGGAAACATGAAAAAAGCTAGCTGTTTGCAAATGCAGTAGTTTTCTGCTTAGTAAATACGCCTGAGAAATTTAACCTGTCAAGAAATCAGCTTTTAAACTCTTAAACACAAAGAGCTTTCTGGGCTGAAATGGTGCAGAGACCTGTGATATGCACCTGACAGGCCACTGAGCCATTTCCCACAGAGATTCTGTTCACTGCTCCACCTCAGCTCAGCCACCCTGCAGTGGCAGAGTTTCACATCGATACCAGGCTTGTTCAAGTGAGGTGTTAAAAAGCATGCTAAGATGATGTAAAACCATCAGTTACATACACAGCGGATAGATGTTAATAATTGAGATTCTCTACCAAACTTCTTGGTTTGTATCAAGGCCAAGTATAAAGTAGTAGTCTAGTTTATGGATGAAACAGATTATATTTTTTGGCTCAAGGTAAGACTCTTTAAAAACAATTTCTAAACAAGCACCTAGAATCAAAGCATGAAAAAAACCAGGACAAACACAACTAATCATTTTACAGTAACCACATACTGTAGGCAAGTAGGAATCAAAACAGTAACATAAATTGTGCATCAGTTCTATGAAAATAAAGTGTTTTGAGCAGACACAAGCAATCTGACAAGATGTGAAAGCGAGCAGTGAAAACTTCATGGATTGAATTTCTTTTCATCGGCATTCATCTGTTTCTATAAAGGCAAGTAACAGAACTCAGGAAAACTGAATTCTTATTACCAGCTTAACTCTGCTATGGTGAGGCTTAGACTCTTACTGTTTCTTGCAATCAAAAATTACATTTTAAAAATGAAGACCAAAAGAAAGCGGAATGTACATTTTAGACATAAACAGTATTACGTCAATCCACAACTAGTGATACCTGATGTATGCAAATGCAATTTAACTATGCTGTTTATGCCAACAGAAAATCTGACACTATTTTTTGAATTCTAGGAGCTTCTTTTAAATCACTTGCAACAACTGCATACTTTGTAGATTACATGGGCTTTGATGAAAAATTTCACTATCAGGCATGCAAAAATTCTAACAGAAACCTCGCATTTCCAGAATCTGGTTACATGATCAAATTACAGATGCTAGAACATACGAAACCATCTTTTCAAATGAAACAAATTACAACTCTTAAAAAGAAAAGAAAAGAAAACAAAAACCTACAACAGAAAAGAGAACATTTCTACACAGCTGGTCCTATCCCCCAATGGTGCAACACAGTAAAATGAGCTACCATCCATATAGGCGTGTAACTTTGCATGTAATGGTGATCGGGAAGAGCCTTCCTTTCCCCATCTTCCACGCTGCAGAAATGACTGGATGTACTACAGAGGCTGTCACTGTCCTATGAAATGTAGGGTATTTGCCAATGCTGGATACAGGTCATCAGTGCTGAAGGACTCACATGCTGACCCAGCGCGGTTCATCTTACATTCTCTAGTATTGACTGTGATGTCAAAAACACTGCTCTGACACCAGGTCTGCTCCTAGGCTGCACCTTCTGATCAAAAGGTTGTTCTACAGGTTACAACTAAGAGGTGCAGGGTGGGAAGCAGAGTAACGGCTTTAATGACCAGGCCCAGAAGACAAACGCAACATTAAGGTGGTGCGTCAGTACCTTCTGGATCAGAGTCAAAGAGAGAAACCAAAACCAGAGCAGTATGTAAAGCTTCTGATGCCAAGAGGTGAAGACTTTCAAAGTGCAAGTAAAGCATAATTTAAGCCTGTAATTATTTAAGCAGAATAAACAAAGGAGAGAAAGATGCCCTGCAGTAAGGTGAATGGAAGGAAGGAAGCAACAAAAAAAGAGAAAGAGGGACATGTATATTGGTGCAGGGTTGTATCTCCTGGACCCAGAAACTGCCTTGGACACGAGCTAATTTTACAAGATAAGTTACATGCATGCCCACATTCAAGAGGGCAAGAGTGAAACCTTGATGGCAATGCTATGATTCTGGCTGAAGAGCTTCATTTTCCCCCTCCCATACCTGAAAGCCTTGAATCCTTGCCAAATACTCCAGCTGTTTTGAAGGCTGCACTGCAGAACAGGGGGAAGCAGAAGATATTCCTTTTAGACCTATGGCTTCGGCAGTTGGGGATGTTCCATTCATGAGAAGTTCCCTGGCAATTGTAGCTGTGCTATTTGTTGTAGGAGATATGCTGAAGAAAGAGCTAGAGGTCTGGCTCATTTCTTTGGATGGCAAATAGCTTACAGTGGTACCAGGGGCTGATTTGTTGCGGCTTGCTTCCATCTCTTGATAAACATCAGGAGAGAGATGGAGTATTCCCTTTGGTGCTGAAAATAAAAACAAAGATCATTCTCATTACTCTAGAATGGGTTTGACATGTAGACAATTTTCATTAACATATTTTGCAGTGCAAAACAAAGTACACATATCTTTTTTCCACGGTAACTGTAAATGAAATTGCATAGTTTATTTAGAAACACAGCAGATCTTAAGTGCCCCTCTTCTTCCTCTTCCCCTACTCTCTTTAAGAAGGTATAAAGTTGGGCTTTAAAACTGTGGCTAGCACAGAATACACAACATGAACAAACAAGGTTTGGAGATCTACAAACCACGACGAACAGCTGCTACTTCAAAATAGTAGTACAATGATTATTTCACTGCAATCTTCTGTGTCCTACCCAATACAATAATTTAGGCTGTTATTTCACAAATAATTTAAACAAGTCTATGTTGGCACTGTCACCACCAGAAGTAGTTTTTTTTCTCCCACCTACAGCTGCTATTTGTACTCTCCAGCTGCTCTACTGCTTGTGCCAGCACCGTGCAGGACCATGCAGTGATGCTCATGAGAACAAGCAGCTGGAGGCAAAAGAAGGGCAGGATGGCTTCTTGTAGGAGTGTCCTGGTTTCAGCTGGGACAGAGCTAACTTTCTTCATAGTAGCTAGTAAGAGGCTGTGTTTTGGATTTGTGCTGAGGAGAAGTCCGATAACATACTGATGGTTATAGCTGCTGCCAGGACAGTCAAGGACTTTTCAGCTTCTCTGCTGTGCCAGTGTCTGCAGGTACAGGAGAATCTGGAAGGGAACATAGCCCACAATTACTAGCCTAGGATTCGACCCTAAATTTAGGATTGAGACGCAATTTGCCCAATAGTCTATTCCATTTTATGCATGTCATGTCCATTATACAGATGAGGCTCTGTCCAGAAGTTCACTCTCTTGCTCTCTCGGTTGTCTCTTGCTCTCTCAGGCTCTTGTCTCTGTTCCGGGATTGCAGTTTTGGGAGTCTCTCTGCTCTGGGATTATTACCCAGGAATGGGCTGAGCCTTGGTCATCGGGTGGTGAGCAGTTGCACTGTGGATGACTCACTTGTATAGTTGTAGATTATTATTACTATTATTATTATAATTATTATTTTCAGTTTTATTGTAGTTTAATTATTAAATCGGTCTTATCTCAAACCACAAGTCTCTTTTATCTTTACCTCTTCAATTCTTTCCCCCATCCCTAGGAGGGGGAGGTGAGTGAGAAGCTGCACGGTATTTACCACTCCTAGCCGAGTGGGTTAAACCACAACAGGGAGCCGCACTGCCTCCTGTGCTGGTTTAAATTGTTTGATGAATTACAACAGCAGCCTGTGCTTAAATAATTTTAAATTGCCCTGCATCCACATCCTTACTGCGCTAATGACCCGTTATGTGACTGACTGCTTGTCAATGATGAGGCATCTATTTATTTATTTATCTGTATACACGGCATCCTATAGTTTGCAGATAGCTACTTCCCTTGGACAACATTTAGATGGAACAAGGAAAGCATGTATGTGTCATCATTAATATCAATAGGAGTTAGGGTAAACATTAAAAAGATCTAAATTTATTTACATGAATTTCTTTTAAATATTTCCAATGACATGTAAATTAGGGATAATTTGTCTTAATTTCAAAAATTTTAATATTTTTTTAGAAAGCATCTCAGCCCTAAACCTGCTTGAAAACAAGAGTACACACTTGATCAGTTTTGCTGATATTCCTGTGCATGGAAATGTGTAGAATTAAGGCTGAAGTTTGCTAGTTTTCAAATACAATGAAGCATTTGTTGGGAACATGAGTACCCGGTTTGCTGATAAAAGACGAAAACTTTTTTCTTATTATTAATAAATTGAAAAGTAAGCTTGAAATGTGTGATTTCATATTAATAGCATACTGTAATCTTTTAGCATATACCCGAAAATAACACGGGTGAACCTGAGCCATATGGCATTTCATTCTAGTGACGATAAACTTGTTTGTGAACTGATTTAGTAATCCCAAGAGAAATCAAAGGGTTCAATGCTTAATTCATCTGCAATACATATTAAATTGAGCTCAGAAAGCAGAATAAATACAAAGAAGAGAAGAAAATTAATTTCCAGTTACCTAGAAAGGATTCCTCTAATCCTAGTAGTGCAAGTACTATTTTAAAATAAAATGCCTACCACAAGAAGAAGATTCAAAAAATATTACCAGTAATTAATATCCTCATTTTCAACTACATAGTGAAAATCGAACTTCCTCACTGCTGACCCAGCAAACTGCTTACAGTTGAATCTTTCAATCGATTTACTCACACATTTGGCTTTTAAATTAATATTGCTTTCAGAAAGCTGGAACATCAGCTTATATCATTCACAAAAGTATCTGTTATTCACCTGACTGCTCTCCCCAACTACCTTTGTGGGGCTTGGGAGCCTGGTTGGACCCTGAACTCTACCTTTAAAGGTGTTTTACCCAGTCTTACAACAAAGACAGTAGACCCTGTGCTGAACTCTAGAGCTAAGCACAAAGTCAAGACAATGCTACTGGGAAAGATAGAGGGCAGGGTCCCTAAAATTTATTTTTCTCCATTTGGGACAATTTAGAATATACAAGTATAGATAGCAAAAACATGCAGTATTATTTTATAGCACATAATCACTGTATGATGGAGTGATTCTATATGCTTTTTACGAGGCTGTAACCTCCAAGATCTATCATTGCTCTTATTTTGTACAGTCTTACACAAGAGATAACATGAATGAAAACTAAAATAGATAATGCAGACATAGACAGTTGACATTAGGTTACAAAACCAAAGAACAACAATAATATCGAGTGGCAGGTGTTCACCACATCCTAAGATATGCCCACTGTAAATCTGGTTTCCTACAAATATTTGAGAAACAGAAATGAAAATTGGACAAAAGGTAAAACAATATACTTGTTTAGAAATAATACATTAGCTCCCCCAAATAAATTTTAGAAAACTATAATACAATGTTAACTTAAAAAAAAGTTTAAACAAGTTTAAAACCAAGTCCAGTGCTGCAGATGTCTGTTTCATTGATGTAATATTACTTAAAACAAACATTTTACATGCTTTCTCAGCCATTTCACTGTTTTTACATGATCCACCCAAATATCTAACTGCTGTCTGGAACAATGGTTTGGAATACTTCCAGATTACTAAACTTTCTAAATGTTAAAATAACTAATATGCAGCATATGATGAATAAAAAGATATTGAGCAGAGCACAGCAAATGCTCCTAAGTACTGACTTGACTCTAATGGTGATGTTAAATTAATATTAGTACTTTTACACTTATGCAACACGTTTCTGCTAAAGATTTCAAAGTGCTTTATAAGCAATAATTAATTTAAATCATACATCGTCTCTGAGAGGCAGATATTATATTACTATCATTGATTATCTCTGGAAACAAAGTAATGTAATATTCCAGACATTACATCAATATAGTTGCAAGCTATTAACTTTTTATATTCAGGGCCTATGTTTCATTAAGCTTCTTACAAACTTGTTTTAAAAAGCCAATAAAAACTTGGCCTCTTTGAAAATTCTATCAAGCATATATTAATTGTAATTCATTATCTATTTTTTATATATTATTGAGGATTTTTTTAATATCATTCCTCGTTGTCTGATTGCTTCAACTCTGTTGAACTGTAGAAGAGTGCGTACACATATATGTAACAGTTTAGTTATGGTAGTAGAGATGTTACCACAAGACAAGAAGTATAATGTCAACAGAGGAGTAAGTGTGAGAACAAAAGAACTCTTCAGAAATTGTCTTAATTAGTCTTCAAACAAGCACTTTAATAAAAAACATGGGAGAAAGAAATACTATCCTCTACCTCATTTTTGCATTGCAGGAGAACATATCTAGGTGAATACTTTCATATTTTTATTAGTCTTTCAGCTAAAAAAAATTTGTATTTTTGTGTCCATTAAGTATTTATCCCATACTAACCATACTAACTTCACTGTACTTCTAAGGTAGCATCGTCATTATTAGGAGTCACAGGATCTGCAATAGCACCATTTAGACCAACAACATTGGACTTTCTGCTGGACATAACTTAGAGGTACATTCATGTAACATGTTAAAATAATTTCCATTTACATTATTTAATCCTGTGGGCAAATGTGCTATGAAAATATGCAGGCTAGCTATACAATGTAATCACTAACATTTGAAAAACATGTCTTATTCATCCTTGGCGGTAATTGTTAGCAGTCTCTCACAATCTTCTGAAGTCTCCGAAAACCCCACACCAAAGACCTCCACTTTTGCTGCAAAACAGTTGAGACTCCAAGGCACATGTGTGATTACAATACAAAATGGCCCAACTATCCTTCACAAGCCTTCCTCTTGAAGTGTAATCTCAGTGCTTTGATTCTGCTTCTTTTCATAGTAGCAGTAGTAGAGGCAGTCTCCAAAAATCTGCTGGAGTGGTGTCATTTTTATCTCTAACCCTTTCTTTACAGGATCTTCCCTGTCTGGGAAGACAGGGTGTCCGTAGCTGGGAAGGCAGGAGGACCTTCCTACAAAAAGGTTCCCCACTGTCTGAACCTTCACTCCTTCTGGAGTTCATGGAAAACAAAACCAACCATCGGAGGGACCTTCTGCATGGGGAGTGGGGTGAGGAAGGAGGATGACTGACAATATCACCAAATGAGCCCCAATGTAATAAGGCTCTTAAAAAATTGAATTTGCTGATACACAGACAGTTACAAGTTACCCCACAGCACCAGGCTATCAAGTTAAGAAAAGTTCAGAGGGATGACAGTGTTGCCTGCCCACTCACAGGTATTAGTGTTTATACTGGTACCACTCGTGTCCCATTTTCCATTTTTGCTTCTGTCAGGAAGACCAGAAAGCATGAAAACCTGAGATTTTTATTTTATCATTCAACTCCAAAAGATGACCTACAATCTTGTATTGTCAATGCACGTATATATCAGTGCTGATTTACTCTCTTTTCTACATGACCAACACTGTAGGGATACCCTTCCTCTGCCTTCACTCAATGACTTCTCCTGGTTCAAGGTTACTCACTGACTTTTTGTGTTTTGAGGACACTGAGTTTAAAGCATAACTTTATTCTTTCTCAGAGAACCACAATTTTTTCCTCGGGCTCTCACGTGTCCTACAGGAAAGTTATACTTTTTGGCGCATCAGAAGCAGTGTGAACTGGTGTACGACTTCCCCCAACACCCCTGAAGACCACATGCTCTTCCCTGCACTACAGCCAGTGATATGGGGCACCAGCATGGAGGAGTACTTTCATGTCTTGTGTAATGATATAAACCATGATGTAAGTCTGTATATTACATGCTCATATATTAAGTTTAACACCCTGATATTTGAAATATCTCATCACTGGATGCAAAAAAGACTGTTCATGAAGAGATAAACAGCATTTTCGGAACCGAATAAAATACTCAATATGTAATAATCAAAAAGCTTTCTTTCAGATTATGCTACCTGTATTCACATCAAATAAAGCCTTATATTTTGCTGCTTAAAATATGGAACAAAATCTTGTAGTAAGGCATTAAATAGGAAAAACTAGACCCAGATCTAATCCAGATTTCACTCTTACATAAATTAAAATGGACAAAACCTTAAAAGGCATGGAGGACTTTCACATGCAACTGGCAGGTTTTCAGCATGCCCTAGAATATGGCCCATTACAAATCGTCTGAGAGCAAAAAAGAGAATTCACAATAGCAAATAGCTATTTCAACAACAAGACGTAAAAATGTAAATATTGTCATAAAAAGAAGCTATCTTTTTATACTCCACCCACCGTAAAAGCCTATTTATATACTAGAATATTTTCAAATTTTGATTTTTTACCTCCATACGAACTCAGAAAATGTCAGTCAAACAAC
This sequence comes from Pterocles gutturalis, assembly GCF_000699245.1. Taxonomy (NCBI): domain Eukaryota; kingdom Metazoa; phylum Chordata; class Aves; order Pterocliformes; family Pteroclidae; genus Pterocles; species Pterocles gutturalis. Next base: position 66,457 of record NW_010133112.1, on the reverse strand, counting down.
TGAATAGTCAAACAGTATGGCCATTATGTTCTCACTAATAGTCTACAGGCAATCTTGGCTTGAAATACCAAGATGCAATCATTACCTACTTAACACAGCTATCTGTGGTATTTCTAAGTCACCAGCTACTGCAATATTCAGACATGAAAAAATGTTTTGTCATTACACAATGTCCTTCAATCAAAAGATCTCGTCTACATGACCTCAAACAAAGTGACATTATATAAAGTCACTCATTAAAATACTAGTTTATTTAACCTTAAAATAACTGAAGTAAATACTATTTAGTTCTTCACAAAGTCAGGTCTTGATATCCTTAATTTCGCTGGAACATTTTCTGTACAGCCAAAAAGGAAATTGCAGTTTTGCAGGAGACTTAAATTGCATACATTTTCTGTAACATTTGGTGTTTAACTCATGTGAGGAAAGTCCTTTGAAATTTCCCACAGCTTTACTCCTGCTTGGGAACATAAGATTTTGGTAAAAATAAGACTTAGCATTTGCAGTGGGGAATTTCTACAGGATATTCTACAAAATATTCCAATAAACACGCAAAACACCTGTACCAATATATTTACATGACAATTTCTGCAACCTAAGTTTCCAGCAATATACAAGTGTACTAGATAACCGAAGATTAAGATGAAGCAGGTTCTGAAAAGAACTAACCTAAATGCACAAGAAAGGACAGTATTCTTACCAGTAAAGAAGATCATCAAATTTGGAGCAGAAGCAAATCAAGCTAGTGAGCTGGCTGATCAAGGTGCTTGCAAAAGCTGCAAGAAACTGATTTTTGAGGGGGTAAAGCAATTATGAGAATGCCTAAGTGCAACTGGAGGTGACCTGTGCAGGCAAGACTATTCATTAACAGATTAAGAGGGGAATGAGAATTGTAATGATGAAAACAAAGGCATGACCCACACGTAGAAGAGACAAAAGAATGAGTAAGTCTAACAGACAAGGACAGAGAGGTTGCTGAAGGTAAGAAGGTCAACGGGGACATCAACAAGCACAGCATAGGTATGACTGAAGATGAAATCAGAAGAGGAGAAAGCAGTGGGGGAGTGGAAGTCATAGGGATAAGATGTTTGATGTAAAGGAAAGGGGATGGAGGAGAGAACAGAAAATTAAGTCTTGGTTCTGACAGCAATAAAGCCTCAGTTCAAGTGATTCAATTCTTCAAGGACATTATTATCCTAGACTGAGGGTGAGGTACCTGGTAGGTTCCAGGATGGGGTGAAGGGAGTAGGAAAAGGAGAAAATACTTCAGAAAAGTGAAAGTATTTAGAGGAACACAGTTTTGAGGTTGTGTGATACTGCTTTGTTTGCTTGACTGAGGACAGAAATCCAAATGGCGATAATTTTCAGAATTACATTGTTAAATCTGAATTTGAGAGTTAATGTTAAAAAAGAGCTCTGTGTTGCTACTTCATGTGCAGTTTTTTTTCAAAGGAATAGACTTGCAATCTTGAACAAATGTAATTCGTATAGGAATTTTAGGAGACCAGGAAAAGCAAAAGGAAAATTTCTCTGAAATTATCTCTGCCCACAGAGCTGGCTACCTACTGCCACGGCGGCTGTTCCCTCTATACATTTTATACATCAAGAACCTAATGGTAAAGCAGTCTCCTAGAAAGCTAAGACTTGGGTTCCTTCTCAGCCTGAGGGCATCTAAACCACAATCATCACCGCCCAAATGTATGCTTCTTACATATGCACAATCCCTATTACTCAAGAACCAGGCAGCAGTTGCTTGCAACACTTTTTTTTTTTTTTAACCTATATCTAAAATATGCAGGAAACACCAAAATCCATATCTGCACTGTCACTCACAATCAATAGAATCTTTAATCAATAGAAACTACAAAGTCATTATTCCTCTATATCATTCCTTCTCTGTGTATTTCTTGAATTTTGATGGCATCTGATTTCTTATTTTCTGTCTGCAAATCATAATGATAGTCGATACATATCTCCAAAAGGCAGCTGCCATTATCCAGATTACTCTGCACCCCATGAGCACTCTCCTGGTGAAGAGGGGAAACTAAATCTCAGCCTCCCAACTTCCTAGGCACATGTTTAAAACACTGGGCACTTTAGAAATACACATTGTACTCAGCAAAGAAAGCATCACAACTGAAGATGCAAAACTTGCACTACTTTAAGCACCTAAGCGGACATCTCAGAAGGGGAAACCTGTGGGGAAATGAGGAGGACCAATTGCAGTTGTAGTCTTACACACCTGAGTTGTGCCCAAACCCCACTTACACACAAAAATGTTAATTTGGATCTTGCCACTAGTTCTTAAAACAGCAAGGAAAAAATAACCATGGTCCCTTGTTTTGTTAATACAAGGTGTTTTTTGATATCAGATGTTTTAGAAGTTTTTTTCAACTATTTCAAAATACATTTGCAAGTTATATTTAATAGGTATTATTCTGGATAAATTATTACCTCATTCTCATTGCTAGATGAAACTGAAAAATAACAAATTAGTTATTAATAATGCAAAAACAAGCATAGATTTCCTAGCTTCAGTAACTCAGGGAAGAAACAAAATTGGACAAATTTCTTCTGTTTCTAAATTTAATTTTCCTATGTTTTCAGCTAGAAAGAAAAGCTAGTTATCTCAGACCATTGCTAGAAGATGGGACAAATCCTTTTATTTTTTTAAATTAGCATATCAATGCAGCAGCTATAGAGGCAAGGTGTCACTTAAACATAACCAATGCTATAAGACACTCTAGCCAAGGTTTAGAAGACATACAGACTGTAGAGAAGTTGATCAGCTGTTAGAACTGCTCCCGGAAACACAGTGATGGTACGATGTTCACCTGACAGCATGTTTGCTAAAAAAGCCCCCACAAAACAAGACAAAAAAACCCAAATGAAACAGATGGAAAACTGTTCTGTGGCCTGTGCTTCATCAAATAAGTGGTGTCATCAACCCCTTTTACTGTGGTTTTTATTCAGAATGACAAATAATTCAGCAAATGTTTGGTGATGTGTCAATCTATCTCATAGCAAGAGTGTATTATAATTGACAGAGTTTAGTAAGTTTGGAAGCAATTCAAAAGTGAAGTCCAATCAAACAGCAGTACTTAGTGAGCAAAAATGCACACATTTCACTGGAAATCACTTTTGATATACAAACAAAAGTATTTCATATTTCCGCAAAATATAGCCCATGTAACTTCTAATTAAAATGTCTGAAATTCAAAACAAAAACATTATTCCCAAACTGTAGACTTCAGTTACTGTTCATGGAAAACATAGGGGTATTGAATTATCTACTGAAAATCTTCACCAAAATCCCCAGCTGAAAAATAAACATGTAGAGGGCTAAAAAAAAAAGTCTTTATAAAACTAGTGAGGGCCAGAACTATAAAGTTCACATAAATTTTGTTTCCTCCAAAGTGAAGATGCATTAGTATGCAAAGTTTCATAAACACATGATTTCTTTTGCATTTATTTTCTCAAAAAAACCAGTAAAGAAACATCTAAGTAAGAATTTGAATGTAACTGCACAGTTAGGGCTTACAATAACAACACAATTTTAAATTTTTATATATCTTATATTCTTAATGTCTTATTATTTAAGTAGATTTAAACAAAATACTAAAGTACATGTTATTCATGGAAAAATGCTCAAACTTCCTCATCACAGATTTAAGAAACTCGTCTGAATATCTATTTGCTTTTTACTCATTGCCTTTTTTTTTTACTGAGAACAATTGCATGAGATCAAGTATCTTTGTTCCTTAGGAGATCATCTGCTCCTGCTGCTCATTTACCATCTGAAATCATAGTCATCTGTTGGTGACAATCTAATCATCTTCACAGAAACTAATTGTGATGTCACAAATAAATGATTATGATTTCAGGTGGTGAACAAACAGCAGGAGCAGATGTACTCTGAAGAACAAAGACTGTAAAGTCATGCACGAATCCCTAGTAATAAAATGTTAGGCAAGAAAAACAAAGAGCCTGTCCTTTACAGAGGTAGAACTGCTCTGAATGGAATTTTTTTTTGTTATTAGTCTTTCAATACTTACTTTGTGACTCCCAAAATTGCTGAAAATAGGCAAAGGAAAACTATACAATGGAAAACTGAGGGTAGGGAACATATAAAAACAGTTAGGGTCATTTTTTCCTCGTTAGAATTATAATACATAAAAACTTACTTTTTTCTTTTATTTTTACATATTTTTGTTCTTCGTAGCTCATCTAGACCTCCTATAACACGTACTGTATGATGTTTGTGACTACCCCATCCAGAAATACAAAACTAAAATACCAAGAGAATGCATTTTGTATTAGGATTGTTTGTTTCATGTTTTGTTTTCATTGATAACTGCTTAAGTCCAATCCAGAGAAATAAATGAGCATTCTGTTGACAGTAAACATCTCCTGTATGGGCTGCAAATGCTTGTGGTCTGCCCACAGTGTCTCAATGTCTCCTCCAGAAGCATCATGGAAAAAAACTCCCTCAACGTTCTTGTTATTTCACATGTAAAAAATGTCTGAGATATCCCAAACCAAGAAACAAATAGCTTCTTGTTTCATCTTTAAGACTGTGAAATGAAGAGGAAAGGTAAAGAAGCAAACCTGTGGGAAAAAGCTTTGGCCAGCAAGTAGGAGGAACAGAAGTGAAGTTTCATGCAAGGATATCTGCAAAAGTACATGACAGAGGGGAACAGGAGAAGCTAATTTTCAAGGACATTTAATAGGGAATACTAAAAATGTATTGTGAGAGTACGCAGGAGGATACAGACTGAAGGATATTTCCCAGCAGAAACAAACTACATAATAAGGGTACAACAAAATCTGTTCTAAAATATATAACTGTTACAGTTTTAGGTTTTGTTGTACTAAAGTACACAACTTCACTTTATTGCTCCAATTTTATTTCACACAGTTTCAGATGAAGACACAGTGCATTATGCACATAAAGAAAGAGTATCTACGTGCAAAAGAAAACTGATACACGGTACGTTGTCCTAATGGGATGCAACTGATTTCCTGGAATAAAATGACTGGAAATCTGAATAAGGGCTGCCAAACGGTAGCTGCGGCAACCTCAGGGCCTTCCTTAGATGGTCAAGACCACTCAAAGTTAAGTTTTAGGGTCACAACAAATGCAAGCAGTACACTTCTCTTACAAGCTAGCATACAGAAGGGAGGAAGCTGCTCCATTTGCCCTCTTTAAAACTTCCTACAACAACACTGACACTGCAAGGGTAGGTACACCTGCTAACAACTGTTGTTCTTAAATATAAACTAGCATATTCATACCTGAAAGGATGTGACATTTTTTATCTCAAACACTGGAATTTGTTTGTAACTGCCTTAAAAAACCCTGCACTTCACAGGTGCAAGAAAGATCATGTACGCAAGTGGTCTCTTCTTTCATTCAAAAGGAGAAGACACTTCAAACTTCCTCAGTTCTGCTTGACTGCAAAGCTCTGAAGTTATCTTGGACTCTGAGGCTTAGGGGAAAATCAATGGGTGGGTGCAGGCAAAACTCATAATACTAGTCCTTCTTCAGGGTTTTTTGTGCATTCCCTGTCTGGGGAACTAGCACATAATATTCTACAAGAAAAAGAGCAGGCAAAGTGCTCATAGGTAAATATGTACTGTCAGACCACCCCCCTGCTAAATATTAGCACAGCATTTCAACAAGTAATCATGTCTACAGAAAATGGGTGAGAAATGTGATACTGCATGGATCCTCTCCAAACGCTGCAATCCCCTGACCTCAGTCACATCCTGGAAAGCAGGCCTCTTCATAGAGCCACTCAGTAGGAAGGTATCAACTGAACTTACTGGTTACCTAAATAACATACAAAAACATTCTGTACATTTTCTATCCAGGAATCTGTGATTCCTTCTTGTACATTACAAATAAATGGCGTGATATTTATACGTCAAAAGATCTACAGTATAGAAACTACTACAGTGGTTTTCTTTTTAAATTTACTTTAAGAGAGTGCCAATCAATACAGGAGATTCGTAATTCTCTCAGAAAGGCCATTGTAGTTTAGCTATACCAAGAGAGATTTCAATAAGAAACTCAAAAAGAAGACCTATTAGCAGTTCATTCATACAGGGGTGGTGGATACCACATTAACACATTTAGAAAAGAAACATGCATTTCCAGGTCTTCCATGAATCCTGGATGAGACCGTAAGGTGAAGAAAGACTGGTCTGTCCTCTACATAACTGCAACATGTTCATTCTCCTCTTATGCCTTTATATGTAAATCACAGTTAAGCTGTAAATTTTAAAGAAAATACGCTAGAGGAGAAAGGCCCTTTATGAGGTGAAGAGCTAAAAAATCAGTAAAAAAATATATATGCCTGTTGATAACATTTTGGCTTCAAACCCTTCCTATTTTGCAAAAGGATAGCACAGTCCCTCTGAAATAAAAAAATATATACTTTAATAATCTGATTATTATTAATGTTGCTTCTAGATTGGAACCTTCAAAAAAAGAGTTAAGGGATTAAGCACAGTGGTGCTTAATCTGAACAGAAAGAAAACTGTTAGAAATAAATACTCTATGGCTACTGATATGTGAGCTACATCTCCTTTGCTTTCCAGTTTACTGGGAGATCAGAAGAATGGAAATGAAGGCATAGAAATCTCTTTCACACATTAGAAAATCATCCCAGAATGAAAACCTCTTTCTGTACCATGGCCTGTGGTGACTTCAAAAAAGGCCTGTGAGCAGGTAAATCTGTGAGTCAACACAGGTTTAAATTATAATTTTTGTTGATCGTGTCTCCTGTTGAGTGAGTTTGCCTTTGCGTTCTCCTTCTAGATTTGGATTTACATGTGTAAGTACCAAAGTTTTCTTGCCAGATGAAGCCTGGGAAAGGGATTGTTTTTTCTTGTTGGTACAGTAGATGGTTATGATATCATCTTTACCACTCTAAACAGCAAAAATCTAGTTATAAAGTCAGAAAGGTCTGTCCTATTCATTACCTATTGTAGTGAAATTCGAGTCAGTCTTCACTAACAAGGTCTCTCAGGCCTTTGTGTCTATAGACATAGCTCAAGGAAGAGAGAACCTACCAGTAACGGAAGCTGATCAGAGTCAGAGATGTCTTGAGAAATTTTCAGCACATACAAGTCCACTGGACCAAATGAGACATATCTTAGAGTGCTGAGTCAACTGGCTTATGTCATTATGAGGCCATTCTCTATTATCTTCAAAAAGTCACAAAGACCACGAGAGGTCTCCAATCCCCAGAGAAAGGCATCATTATTGTCATCCAAAAAGGCAGGCTGGTCAGCCTCACACTGTATTCTCTGGGAAAATCATGCAGTAAGCCCTCTTAAAGCCATTTGTGGGCACACAAAGGAGAAAAAAATCCATTGGAAACACTCAGCATGAATTTACCAAGGATAAAAACCAGCCTCAACAACCCAATTGTCTTTTACGATAAAATGACTGTATTTATGAGTGAAGGAAGAGCAGCAGATGCCATTTACCTTGGCTTTAGCATGGCTTTTGACATCATGTCTCCCACAGCATCCTTGTATCCAACCTGTGATATCAGAGTCTAGGTAGATGAATTACTACATTATGAAAATCTGTTTGGATGACCAGGCTTAGAGGACAGTGGTAGGCTTTGAGGGACCTAACAGCAGCCTTGCAATACCTAAGAAGAGGTTGCCAAAAAGATGGAGCCAGGCACATTACTGAGGCATGCAGCAGAAGAACAGGAGATGATAGTCATAAACAAACAGGAGATGTTCCGACTGGGCTAAAAGGAAAAGAAATCAGTGGGAAGACAATTAAGCATTGGAACAGGCTGCCCAGAGAAGCTACAGAATCTCCATTCTCGGACAACTGGAAAAAAGACATAAGCAGCCTTGTCTGAACTCTGTAGTGACCCTGCAGTTCAGACGAACTCCCAAAATCCCTTACAACCTTAAGGATTCAATGATTCAATGAGTAAAAAAAAATCTCCCTGTTCCTGCACTCATTTGTATCTATACTCACATAGAAAATGCTCAAGAATTAATTCATCTAATTGCAATAAAAGCCCTAAAATTTTTACAAAAAGCATTTCAATTGTCTCAATCCAAATCCTCCAGAGACAAAGACAAATAAGTATAAATTCAGAAAGCAGTACTTACTGTTACTTGTTGGCTCAGGAAACCCAACATTCTGGCCGTTCCAACTCTTGTTTTCTCCAAGCTGAAACAGGTAGAAAAAACAAATAAGTAAAGAGCAAACTACTCCTTAAACAGAACATTCATGTTCATAAATTTAGTTGAAAGATTCTAAAGAAGATGAATTGGGATTGCCACATCTGCTCACTGAATTTTGCCAACACATCTTAATTTCTGTCTAAAATGGGTTATTTGAGGAATATACACTTCATGAATAAACATTAACAGCTATTCCCTAACACTGAAATATAAATGTTTCCCCAAGGACTAGGCTCAACCCAATATGTTACCAAATTACATTTAAAATCAAATGTTTTAAGCAGAAAATTTACACAGGCAACTGAGAAATTACATTCTAAAACAAGAAGATCCTAACATCTGCCTCTCCTAGTTTTGGCAGGGATAGAGTTAGTTTTCTTCCTAGTAGCTGGTGTAGTAAGTACTGTTTTGGATTTAGGATGAGAATAATGTTGGTAACACACTGATGTTTTAGTTGTTGCCGAGCAGTGCTCACACTAAGTCAAGGGCTTTTCAGCTTCCCATACTCTGCCAGCAAAGAGGCTGGGGGTGCACAAGAAGCTGGGAGGGGACACAGCCAGGACAGCTAACCCAAACTGGCTAAAGGGATATTCTATACCATACGACATCATGCTGAACATGCTGGACAACAAAACTGGGGGGAGTTGACTGGGTGGCAGTGGCAGCTGCTTGGGCACTGGCTGGGCATTGGGTGGTGAGCAATTGTGCATCACTTGCTTTTATATCCTTTTCTGTTTTCCCTTCCTTTTCTGTCCTATTAAACTATCTTTATCTCAACCCACGAGTTTTACGTTTTTTCTGATTCTCTCCCCTATCCCAGTGGAGAGGAGTGAACAAATGGCTGTGTTGGTTTTTAGCTGCCTGCCAGGTTAAATCATAACACTCTCTGTGAAAGAACACATAAACACTACAAAGTAGTTGCATGTAATTTTAGAATATTTACTTGCTAGGAAACCATTTAGTTACTGAAGTGGAAGCAAAGAAGATTGCAATTTTCCAGCATTTTAATATATATACTTTTTTGAGGAAGCTAATTGTCTTCAAATTAATTTTATTCTGTTTAACACTGGCTATTACTCTGACACAGAAAAGGGGAGCAACTAACACAGAAATTCAAAATTGTTGAAGTCTACACAGTAAATAAGATGGCAGTGTTCTAGATTTACCTGTAAATGTGGATAAACAAGTCCAAGCTTCCTCATGAGCTAGAAACTATTGAAAACCAGCTTGATGAATGTGAAACAAATGATCTTTTTCAGATTTCACTGGAATTTAGTATGCAAACAGAAAACCTCTCAGCAAAGCAGTCTATATGCCATGACAAAGTTGTAACAATTTGCTCTGGAAGACACACTTGACTGGAAAGCGGAAGAGACACAAAGGAGGATCAGCTGTCTGAAATCTGCCTCTGCATCTCAGAGGTTGTGTTAAGGTTGTTCAGATTACTATCACGTCGCCATGCAGCCTACTAGATTATATGTTATCCTTGGGAAAGAGAAAGGAAGAGCATGCTATGCAAAGCAGCTATTCCAATATTTGTTTCCCTGCCTTTTCTCATCACGTAAATCCCAATGTGCTTACAGCTTGGGCAATGTGCAGTAAAAATGGGAGATTTTTAGTGGAAAGGGAGAACAAGTATTAGAGCTGGCTCTCAAACTGGTTACCCCCCTCCACGTACTTTAAGTCGTATTATGAAGCAGACAATATGTATATTGGAAAACATGGAAGACGACAGTTCTTCAAATGACTAAGCAATGTGAAATCCATAAATACATTTGTATTTACTGCTGTCTGTTACAACAGCATGGTTTTGTCATAAATCCATACTGTGCAGCCATAACATGATCTGAAAATCAGCACAAGCATGGTACTACAGTATGAGAAGAACATTTCCAACTCTCCTCATTCCTCATTTTACTGTTTATTAACTTGATCATGATGGGGAATTCAACAAGAATTCATCTATCAGTACATTATCCTTAGTGCCGCTGTCGCACATCAATGCAATCTACTCTGGTTTTCTTCTCTCTAAAAGAATAAAGGTGCCAAGAAGAAATGAAAAGTCGGAAACATGAAAAAATGAACACATTACAACTCTCCATTGTGACTCTTAGAACCAAAATTCTGATAGCTGCAAGAAGTCTCCCAGGGCACTTTCAAATCTCTCTCCTCTCTGCACAAACATTCCTGATTTCTTTTTTTAGCTCAGAAAAGAGCAGAGCCTTTTTTACATTACCTTGATTACCTGTTTACCTGTGCTGCCATCAGCACCATGCATGGCTCTGGTAACTCTCTTAGGTCTTAATTAAAACAATGAACACAGTCACATTTTATGCACCAGGGCTAAGGAAAAAACCCTGAATTTTGACTTCCTTCTTTTTAAAGGAGGAGGAAGGAGATTAAAGGACTCGGGGAAGGGGGAGGAGAGGAAAGAGAAGTTTCCTTTTTCAAAAGCATCAAAAATAATACAAGTGAAAATTATCCATTCAGATGCCAACTTGAAATGTCAGCTAATTTACATAGGGCCCCATTTTTAATTCAAAGAGAGAAACAAGTATCTTCTAATGGGACATCTTTATTGTGCAACTTGCATGGAAGGAATTTTGCAACACACAAATTGGTGGAGATCTAAGGGCTATTTTTCCTCTTCTCCAGTACAGTTTAGTTTGAAAATTTAAATGCTTTCATCTACACAAACTAACTTGTGTATCTGCTTTAAATATGTTCAACCTGTTATACACAGAAGATAAAGCCAGATGTTCTAGATATTTTATGTCCTTAACCCCAACAAAGCTATAAAAAATTTGTTCTATGATCTTGAATACTCCCACTACATAAAATTTGAGTAGTTCACATTTTTTTGGATACAGTATCTTGTTTGCTCATTGTGTTCAGAATAATATTAGGCCACTGTATGCTATTCTTTCAATTCTAAGAATTCTATGTCTTCAAGTATGCAATTAGTAAGCAATAGTTT
>NW_010133112.1:54066-55226 GCF_000699245.1 Pterocles gutturalis | reverse complement strand
GTAGGGAAACAAAGCAGCAGCACCCCTTTTTAGCCACTCAACGTTTTTTAAGGAATTTCGATGTAACCACAAGTTTCCACTGTGCAGAGCTCTCCAAAGCAACTATGTTGTGGGCTGAATTTTTTCTTTATGCTTTATCTCTGAAAATTACTGATTAAAAATAGTTCAGCCAGATTGAAATCCAAGAATGAAACCTATGTTTTCCTATTAGTGTTAAGTTGCACATCCCTAACGTGGAAATACTTACCTGCAACATACAAATTTTAAATGCAATTCCTTCTCCACATTTTCTTTCTCAGTCATCAAACCTGAAAAGGCCATTATTTTTCTGGAATGCTTTTAGCGCATATGTAACAGGAAGAAAAACATTGACTACTACGACTACTTCATTCATGAAAATTAATAACATTATTCCTCTCAGTCCTCTCATGGATGCCCAAAATGGAATTAAATCAAGAGGCACGTTCATCCTGATTTGTAAGTAGAAATAGCCACACACATCACACGTACACTTCTGCACACACACTATCCTCTGAAACTACATTTCTGTTCTTAATTACTCTTACAGAAGGAGAGGCTGCACTCACTACTAACTGTATCTATAGAGCTGTAGCTAAACAAAGGCTGATCTCTGACAAGCAGCCTCCTAAAACAGGGGGTGCACAAGTTTAAGCTTCTGTTCTTACCAAGTGATTAGCTGATACAGCTGAGAAATCTAGACAAGGGTAAAGTGTGGGCATCGTAACAATTGATTCTCACCTTTTCCGGCTGGTCTTGAAGGGGAGTAGATGCCTTGTAACCCAGCTGTAGCAACATTGCTTCTGCTGCATTTCTTTTAGCTATTTTCTTGTTTGGGCCTGTTCCAGTAGTAATCTCACTGCCTACTTTTACCTTAAAAAGAAAACACTGATCATAATCACGATAAACACAAGTCTCCTTAATATCACCAGGTAACAATCTTGCTGACCTACCAACAACCATCAGCTCTTTTGATGAAGATGCAGTCTTGGAAAAGGAAGAATAGAGCAGAACAGGCCTACAGTGCTGCTTCACACAGAGGGTTTGTTTAGATTTTTTAGAAGGTCCCCAAACTCATACCAAAGAGATACATTTTTCTGTATCTCAGTGTGCTCACAGTTGTCTCTCTCTTCCACCAGCCT